>NC_133660.1:150305206-150480934 GCF_037893015.1 Macrotis lagotis | reverse complement strand
CAGATTCTTCACAATAATAATTATTACTTTTGCTGCTGGAAAAATAGAATTTGAGAGGAAAGTTTTTAATAAATTAGATTGCAAGTTGTGCTTTATAATTGAACTTTATAGTTAAATTTAAGATTTCTCACAGTAAAGATTTTTTTATATCATCATTTCTCACACTTCTCTATTTTCCTGAACTGGACATCATTTCTTTTATTGATAAAGATAAAAGGGAACATTTATTTTGGTTGCTCAAATTATTGATAGGCAGAAATTTATTTCATTTATTTTATTATGTGATCCATTCTGTTATCCTCCTCCTATTTAATTCTGGGTTCATAAGCAGTAAAATTCTTAGCTATGTATACTGATGGATAAGCCCTTTCTGTTGTCTATCACATTATTTGTCATAGAATACAATTGACCCATATCATGAATTTTTGTTTTGTTTCTGAGCAGTTCAGTTAAATTCCTTTGTGTCATCATGGAACTCATTTGGGAAACTGTGATATTCCATGACTTAAAATAATCAGTGTATTATATCTAAATAGCATATGAAGGACCTAAAATATCTGACACATAGCAGGCTTTTAAAAATATTCATTAACTTACACATATCTAATTTAGAATTATTGCAGAATATGCTCTAAAAAGGTGAAAATATTGTTGACTATATGGGTTTCTGTTTTATGCATTGATTAATAATAATTAGAAGGTTTTTGAACATAGCTATCTTTGCTGTTATACTATCAATTCATTTTGTATAATTTTGTTCTATACATGAGAGTCACCTTGTTGGAAGAATGTCAGACATATATTTATTTACTTGAAGTCAGCAACCAGAGAAGCCTTGTATTCCTCATATTTTTATTTAATTGTGTGAATGTCAAGATGTGATTTGCTATAGAGCATCCTTTGTGAAAGCCTTTGTGTACTTTTCAGGTACAATTTGTTTTACCTCTTTTCCTTTAAAATCAAACAGAAAGATATATGGGAAAAATCTAGGAGTAGGAATATCTAGAAAATCAGAGAAGGTACTTTGTTGTGGGGGAAGTGAGGAACATGACAGTTGCCTTCATGTTTTTGAAAGAATGTAACATCGAAAGGGTATCAGATTTGTTCTGTTTGGTCTTGGAAAACAAGAGTAGGAGCTGTAATGATGCAAAGAACTGATAGTCCAGGATTGGTAGCTTTCTGAATCCCTTTCTGGAGCTGTACAAAAGACTTGTATATAAAGAAGGAAAAGGAGAAAAAGTGAAAGTAATGGACAAACAGCAACAGTATTTTGAAGCAATTTAGGTCTACATATTCAGTCAAAAATTTGATTAGGTTTTTTTGTATCATTTATCATTATGCAAATTTCATTCCTTGTTCTCACTTCATACAATTTTAGGTAAGTCATGGGCTCATTATGACATAATAATATCCAATCATAATCATATATAATTTATTTAAGCAAACTTCAATTGATCAGGATCAATTTTGCAGCTTTTTTCTCTACCAAGTACTTCTATAAATATAAATGTACACAGAAATTTTTCAACTTATTTCCAGCATTTGGTAATGATGTCATTGAATTAAAAGGTACAGACAGCTTAATAAACCTGGGGTTATGATGTTAATTTAATTTCAAACACACTTGCATGAATTCATAGGCCTACCAACAATGTATTAACTTGCCTTTTTTTCCCCAACCCTCCAATAATCATCATTTCCTCTTTTATTTATCTTTGCCCATAAGAGGAGAGTGATGTGACATTTCAGAATTGTTTTTTTTTAGGTTTTTTTTTTTTTTTTGCAAGGCAAATGGGGTTAAGTGGCTTGCCCAAGGCCACACAGCTAGGTAATTATTAAGTGTCTGAGACCGGATTTGAACCCAGGTACTCCTGTCAGAATTGTTTTAATTTGAATTTGTTTTATTAAGATTTTAGAATATTGGGGTGGCTAGGTGGCGTAGTGGATAAAGCACTGGCCCTAGAGTCAGGAGTACCTGGGTTCAAATCTGGTCTCAGACACTTAATAATTACCTAGCTGTGTGGCCTTGGGCAAGCCACTTAACCCCATTTGCCTTGAAAAAACCTTAAAAAAAAGATTCTAGAATATTTTTGATGTATTTGTTAATGGCTTGCTTTCCTGCATTTGAGAACTGCCTGTTCATATCCTTTCCCACTCATCATTTCAGGGTAATTGCTCTTTTCCTTTCATATTTGTATCAATTCCTAATTAAGCTTTGAGATAAGATTCTTAGAAAAGAAATATCCTTCCCTGGCTTTTCTCAATTTATTTTTCCATTTCTAATTCTTATTTATTATTTTGTCTGTCTAAAAACTACTTAGAATATTATATACTCAAAATTAACTATTGTAACTTTTCTAATAATCTCAATTTGCTTCTTTCAAAATATTCTGCATTCCATAGCCATAAAGGTTAACTACTTTCTTTCTCTTTTAATTTGCTTAGTATATGATTTTTTTCTTTTTTTTTCTTTAAAAACCATATATATCTAATTGGAACTCAGATAATGTGACTAAACCATATTTCTTTCAGAATTTTCACTTTCAGTAGAATTTACTGTTTATATTTATATTTAGAATAAAACTCTATTCTTGGTTCTGAGAATTCAAGTAGGTCTTTACCTTCAAGTAGGTCTTTGATTCATTTTGCATTTTTGTGTTTATTGAATATTGTTTTATTGCTTGTCTTCTTATGCTAAAGAGTTATGATTATTGCATTTTTCTATATTTGAGATCAAATGTCTAGAATCCTTTCTTCCCAATATTTAATAAGTTTCTTTGATATTCTTGAATTTTTGTTTTTCCAGATAAATAGCCTTCTTTCTGGAAGGCAAGGAATTTGAATATCAATTCACCTCTTTTGCAAGAATTTCCTCTATATTTCCTTTACTTAACAGTGTGAATCAGTTTCACATCTCAGGTCCAAGTTCCTTATTCCTCTCTCCAATCCTTAGTACTCCTGGAACCTATTGGAACCTTATGAAAATCTCTAGATGTAATTGCTCTGGGTTTGTAGGGAGAGTGTTAACATGTCTCTTGGGTCCTGATCAGTGTCCTCAATTCATCCTCAGAGTGGATCTCACCACTTTCTATCATCTTTTCTTCTTTCCCTGCATTTTTTTCAATATCTTATGCGAAAAGAAATTGACCCCCTTTACTATTTTGTTTCCTTGGCATGAAATTTTATATTCTCCAAACATTTTTGAGTTTGTGTTAAGCTGATTCTTTTCCAGGATGACCAAAAGAATCGGTATAGAATAGTTTCTGCCCTTTCTTTACCTCTTCCAATTTCTAAGACAATTATACCCTATTAGGCAGTCAAATGGGAAGAGCAACATAATCACCTAGCTTAGATGAGATATTAGTCACTAACCTACCATCCTTTGGGTAAGATAGGATTTCCCTTGCCTTACCATGAAACATACTACTATACTCTACAGACCCTGCAAAACTTGCAATCTATCCTGCTGTTGTTCAATTCAGTCTTCTAAACTAAAACCTAAACTGTTTTACATGTGATGTCTCTTTCATTTTAGAGTTTGACTTTCTTGGAGAATTTGAACTGATTAGTTTTCTCATTCCCAGCACTTAACATTATGCCCAGTACTTTAGATCTTAATAGGTGATTTTCTTCTATTATTTGTTCATTCAGTCTACAGATTTGAATATGAAGATTAACGATGGGCAGAAACATTTTTTATGGTTAAATAGCTATTAAATATCCAAGTCAGATGTAAATCCTAAATCTCTTTCTCCCAATGAAGTCTACTGTCTGTCTTACCACACATTAGTACTTATAAAATGAAGGCCTGTAAACAACTTGGATCAAGGTATTACTTGTTTACCTTTGTCCCCTTAGAGATCTTATTTTTTTAAAAACTTCTCTTACAGATCTTCGCAGTGAAGTTTGCCTCAAACTAGAGCATTTTCATTCCATAAAATGCTTTTATCAATTTATCTATATCATACTATTTCTTCTAGATAAAATATGCTTTTTGAGGGAGAAATTTTGTTTTTGTTTTTATTGTTGCATCCTCAGAACCAAAAATAGAACATTGTACAAAATATAATTTTAATAAATATTTGTTGAATTAAATGGGATCAAATGTTACTTTTTAGATTATTCAGTTCTTTTCATTAAAAAGTGAAAACTCTGGGGTAATGTTTTACCAACATTCAAATAGGAAACTTATTCAGACCACATCATATTCATTTTTGTCGTTACATTTAGAATCCATCGCAATTAATTTTAGATAGCAAAGTGCGTGATTTAAAATACCCACCACCTACCTTTATCTAGGAAGAGCAAGACAATACTCCTTCACTATAGAAAACTGGGTCAGATATTATCCAAATTAATTACTTCCTGGAAAAAAAATGCTTACACTAGGGAGATCAAAATGATGGAATGTAAAATAGTTTGAAAAGCTTTAAAAGACAGAACCTGAAGCATTTGACCTATGTTATAATGGAATAGATTGTTGATATAAATGCTAGCAGATTGATGAGATAAAAGTAGGAACTATGTGTATTTCCAGGTACTAGATAATAGTTTTTTAAAATATCATTTCAAAGTTAATTTGCATTATTTGTTGTTATTGTGAAATTTATACACATGCATACCCTATTTTAAATATCACCATTTTTTTTCAAAATATTGGCATGATGACTTAGAACAAGAATGGAATTGTGAGTCAGGACTCACAAGTTATAATTTTTACCCTGTCAGTAATTAATTTCATGCTCTTTGATATGTTCCAGTTTTTCTTTATGTCCTTGTAACAATTATTTACCTCAATTTGATCATCTGTAAAAAATGAATTGAACTAGGTGCTATCTTCCTGCTCTAAAATTCTTTCTAATGTACATGCATTTAATAAATGTCCATGTTGAAAATATACTTTGGTATTCAGTGTTTTACAAGGTCCTCAATCCTTATTTATAACACATGAATTCAGTGTAATGTACTGTGACAGGAAATACATAATAAATACATAAATGAATAATACAAAATCTTTGATCCTTAACCCTTGCCACCATATTTCATTAAATAAACTGCTAATTCTGAAATGAGCCTGAAACTGCAGTATCTGTTTCATTTAATTTAACTTTTAAATGAAGAACCACCTACTGTGAACATAAAATGCAACAATTTACCATCTGAAACAATGAAGTATTCCTGCAACCCTCAATTCCTTTTTTCTCATATACCACATACAATTGTCAGCATCTTGATCTTGGAGTAAGCAATATTCTATGCATAAGCCCCTACACATCAGAACAGAGTATCACTATGTAACAAAGAGTAAATTTAATGTGCAATGGGAAAAATTCTACTTATACAACAATAAGCTCTGCTTATGAACTTAATAAAAATTCCAATTTGGTCAGGTTTTGGAAATATATTTAGTGTCTGGCAATGAACTAACTGATTATTTTGCTAATTGAAACATACAAGAGGTTATATATATATATATATATATATATTTATATATATATAAATATATATATAATATATATATATAAATTATATATATATATATATATATATATATATATATATATATATATATATATATATATATATGTATCAGAGACCAAAAACTGGGAAAATTTAGTTAGACTTTGTCTCAGGTAGAGTAACTAATTAGTGGCACATGTTCAGTTCTTTTATTGTGTAAAGAACTAAGAAATCTAACTTTTATCAAGCACTAAATCAATGCATTTCTCCTGAAAGACAAAAAAGACATTAACAACATTGTGTCTTTTGAACCGGATTATTAACATTGTGGTATCCAGATATTCACTTCAGTTTTCCTTTTCAAATTTTGTTAGTTCACATGATGAAATTGATGTAAAAGTTAATAAGGAAATATAAAAGAATACTATAACAGCAGTCCTTTGAAACAGATTATAAACTACCATTACCATAGTCTGAAAATAATTTTAATCTGATTATAGAATCATCCAAGAGTTTAAAAGCAGTAGGCCAGGATAGCCTCCATCTACAAGAATATGCACCTTAACTTGTATATGTAATAAAAGAATAATGCTTAATTTAGTGGCTTCAAAATTCAATGAAAACAGTATCTTTTTTCTTAATATCTAGAAATCCAAGTAGCATGCTATCTCTATACTTTACCTTGTCATGACTTTCAGATATTTCCATATCACTCATAGAAACTGTCATCCAATTAAAATTCCTTGGTTGCCTAGATCACCCAACCATTTAAGTTGTAAGTTAGGTACAGGAGAAAAATAAAGGAGCTATTCTTAGATCATTGTCTTTTGGTCAGAAAGTTTCCTAAGAGAATTCTAAAAAAAATCTCTTAGTCATTGGGAGCACTCTTTATCCCTTAATGTAATGTGCTTTGAGCAATCTTTAGATGAAAATTCATTCAGGTGGATAGTATAATTTTCTCAAACTCCTCAAGAGATTAACTAGAAAATGGAAGGTCAAAAGATAGCAGCTCAATCTGCCTCTCTCTTCCTATATCCTTCCAAATCGTTGTCCTTCTTAGAACTCTTTCTTCTCTATCTCTGTCTCTGTCTCTCTGTCTTACTCTTGCTCTCTCTTTCTATCCATCTGTCTCTGTGAGTGTGTCTTCCTATCTCCCTTCCCTGTATTTCTCCCCTTCTGTATTTTAATATTTGTCATGATTATTGTATAATTTATATATAGTGATAAAATACTGTGTGCATTTGTACATAGTTTTGTGCACAGATTTTGATTAGGTCACAATTAATTAAACTGGTTTGATTAGAAATTACTCAAACATACTCATTTTAAAAAATCACCCGTTACTTAACTGATTATTTCAGTTCTATATGCCTGTTTTTTCTTATATATGCAAGCAATCCAACATATATAATCTGTTATTATTTCCAAATGTTGCTTTGCAGCACTTTGAAATAATCAAACTGAAAAGGAAAATGTGTTTGTAAGAAATCATTGCACCCTTTTTCTATCTCCTCCACTGTCATTAAATTAGATAGGACATTGAGTTGATCTTAGAATTTCACATCAGGTATATTCCTCCATTGTGCCTTTGGTTATTTCCCTATTAAGTTCAGTCTCCCCGTTTAGGAGCAAGCACTGTATCAGACTGAATTACAATAAGCAAGTGAAGATGAACTATAAAAAAAAGGTATGAGGAAATGGACTACAATGTTGTCAAATCTTGATCACCACCTCATTTATCTTGTTGCTCAGATGAAATAGAGATAGATTGAAAAGACGGTGAAAACTAATCTATGTGAAGGAGTTGCAGTAAAATTTTAAACTGTAACAAAAGGACAATATAACAACATAATAGTGAAATATAATCTGATTCTACTCTACTCCTTTTGGATAGTGACAGTAATTTAGATTAGAAAAAAAAACTAATAGGCAACTCTTTGTATTTCATTCTTTCCAGTTTATATTCTATATTGAGTTCACAATCATGCAGGCAACCAGTTTTGTAAAGTAATGGATCAACTCTGAAGTCTTATAATATGAAACAAGAAAGTAAAAATAGGGTCAGCTAGTTGGTGCAGTGGATGGAGCACCAGCCCTGGAGTCAGGAGCTCCTGAGTTCAAATGTGGCCTAAAACACTTAATAATTACCTAGCTGTGTGACGCTGGGCAAGTCACTTAACCCCACTGCCTTGTTAAAAAAAGAAAGTAAAAAATAGTTTCTGAGGTTTTAAGGCTAGCAAAGGGCCAACTATGATCAATGGATCAGCTTTAATCTAACCAATTTCAGTTGCTCATCAGACAAGGTTTTCATTCTTTTTAAAACTTTGTTATGAAAGCAATAATGTCGAGTTTAAGTTAAATGTGATGATGACTGGTTCTTTAACTATTTCCCAAATCTTTACATCTAGAAAAAAGATATGGGTTTTTTTTATAAAGACACAAATTGTAGTCAACTTCCTTGTTGACATTTCTGAAGTAACACTGAATTTTTCAAAGAGTATGACTATGAAATATTTGATTTTATACATGTATGGGACTTGCTCACCAATTTTTTAGAAGAAAATTTGCCTACTGCATGCAAAGTTTTAATAACTTGCCTAGATAGATGACTTAAAACTAGACCTTAACTCCAAACATAATATTCTACCATCTAATATTACAATGAAAAATACTACAATTTTTGTGTACTCTACTCATGGGATAATTCAGCAAGACATAAGATCACCATTAAAAAATATTGCCCTCTTTCCAACAATGTCTTTTATGTCAAATAACAAATAACTAAGTATCACTGGTCTTCCTGCACTATTTTAATTTGGTATTTAAAATTCTTAGTCCTTTATAAAAAAGCATAGCTCATATTTCCAAAACCCTTTTAAAAAGCACAAAATACTCACAGCAATCTTATGCAATAGTTGTTATATTTTATTATCTTTATGGTTCAGATGAGAAACATAAGCTTCATTCAAAGAGGTTAAGTCAGTTTTCAGTTAAATAAAATATTGATGCACAGAAGCCCATCAAACTTTTTTTTTATTAAAGACAATAGGATTAAGTGACTTCCCCAAGACCACACAGCTAGGCAATTGTTAAGTGGCTGAGGCTGGATTTGAACTCAAGTCTCCTGACTCCAGGACCAGTGCTCTATCCATTGCACCACCTAATTGTCTCCCATCAAACTTTAATGATACATTTCAACTGTATTTCAGTTTTCTGCAAAGTTCTAAAATTTTAATAAAAAATGATCATTAAATAAATAAAAAATATAGGTTTCTCTAAGAATTAGTATGGATTATCAAGGTTTTTTTCTTTTCTTAAAAATACATTTCCTTTTGTAAATAGAGGTTGGGATGGTAGATGAGGAGGACACAAAAGGTGAATTATCTATGCATAGATTCATATGTGTGTGCCTGTATATATAAATCTAAACACATACATATATAGATTTCAGGAAAATATTTGAGAAATCTTGTGGAATTATGAACAGAGGTAGGTTTGATTCCAGTGAAAAGATCAAATTGAAATAGTTTTCATTAATGATACTTATGCCAACATTTTGAGAGGTAGTGACTCAGTGACTAGGATGACTGCAAAAATTTCATACTTATTAAACTTATGGATAATCTATACCAGAAGCTAACACACTAGAGGATAAAATTTTTATTCAGATAGGTTTGTATAATATCCATGAAATTTAATAGAACAAAAATCATAGAATGAGAAGAGCAACAAAACATCATTAACAACAAAAATAATTAGACAATAGGTTCAATGCAAAAAAGTAAAAATGATTTCCTGGGAAACAGGATTCTAAGCTTATAAATACTCCAATAAAAACTTGAAATTAATACTAAAATGAATAACAACCAAAAGATATGAGGAAACTGTATTCAATGACTTCTAGGATCCTAGAACTACACAAAAAGTCAGTCAGAAGAATATGTACATTAAAAACCGGATGGTAGTACAATTAGCACCAATGTAGGCAAAAAAGTTAGTAGCCTCAGAAAGATACTGAATTTAGGTCAGAGACTTTTAGACTGCAGTTCTCTCTAGTTCTATATTGGGAGGCACAAGAGTGGATACCACTCAGGCTCAATATCATCCTATTTACCTGAAGTTCCTGAAGAAATGCCCAAGAATATAAGAAATTTACAGGGTAGAAAGAACACTATTGGAGTGACAGTAAGTAAACTAGGAAACTAGTTTATTCCAGGCCCAGGGTTTGAAGGTCCCTGCTATTGTGTCAATAGATGTCAGATAAAGCTTTAAAGATTTGGAGTAGGGGGAGATTAATCCTGGGAAACTGAATTAAATCTGGGAAGATGAAAGTCAAGGAAAATTCTAAATATTATTTTATATGTGTTTAGAATATTTGTAAAAAAAATAAAAAATAAAAAATAAAAAGAGTAGCAATGTAACAATATTTTTTTCACAAGGACTGCATGAGTGCATAGGAAAAAAAGATAAGAAAAGAAAAATTGTCGGAAAAGAAAATTAAAAGGAAAATATTTTATTAAAGAAATTTATACCATTCAAATCCAGACAAAAAAAATTATCCTCTCAGAATTTGAATGAACACTAATGTTTACTTTTTTCAAAGTTGTGTTTTGTTTTTCCTTCCTATCCCATGGTCTTCTTTCTTTTCTTTAATCTTAATCTCTTATATATGAAATGACTAAAATATAAACATGTTAAACACATGTACATGTACAACCTCCATTAAAGTGTTTCACCACTGAGAAGAGGGGGAGGTGGGAAATGAGGGTGGAAGAAAATTGTGTAACTAATAAATATGCAAGTGGATGAATATTGAAAAAATTTCATAGCATGTAATTAAAAAACATATCAATAAAAAAGTTCTGATGAATTTATAAAAATGAATTTATAACCTTATTAAAGTTATTAAATCCCTGATAATTAGAATAGACTAAATATACATTATTTATTATAGAGTCAGTAAGAAATAGTACAAAGTAATAAATTTGAAAAGGAAGGTAATGTAACATATTTGATACAAAAACACCAATGACCTGGAAAAGTGTTATAAGAGAAATAATTTGAGAATCATTTAAAATCATGATTTATTTTTCTGAAAGTTTAGAAAACTGGTTCATGTAAAATGAAAATAGTCCATATTCAGCATTTTACAAAAAGTTTTAGTGTAATTTTAAACTATTAGAACTTTAATGTATACTGTGACTTTGGGAAATATAGACACACACACACACACACACACACACACACACACACACACTCACACACACAAAGACACATATATTAGAACCAGAGAACAAATCAAAGTCAAAAAACAAAACCAAAAAGAATTTTCCCATCATTTACTTAAAAAGAAACCAGAGGTATATATTACAGGAATATCAGACTCAAAATTCTGAGTTTAAAAATCCACAGGAGGGGGCAGAGCCAAGATGGCAACAAAAGTGAATCCTGTCTTAGGCTATCATAAAACTTATAAGCTAAGGACTCTAACTAAATTTTCGAGAGACAGAACCCACAGAGGGACCCAGTGAGGCAGTTCTCCTAATCAAGGTAACCTGGAAAAGAGCAGAAAGGCTCTGTTCCCTGGGGTTGTCAGGGTGGCCCCCCAGAGCAAAAGAACTTCAACCTCCTGGAGGCAGCCCCAGGGCACTGGGAGCTGCAGCTCACAGCAGCATGGCCAAGGCAGCCCAGATCTAGGAACAGAAGCAGGCAGGGCCAGTAAGCAGGAGGCCCCAAGGCATGAGCCCATTGAACCTAGGGAGGGGAGAGAAGAGAGAGACTGCAGAGCTCTGCCCCTGGAACAGGATTCTGGGACTCTAAACACATCCAGATCCTGATTGCAGTCTAGCCCCCCACCAATAGAATAGCAGGGACCCCCCTCCACCTCAGCCTCATAGCAGAGTGGGGCACATATGGTCATTCATAGATCAGGAGGGAGGATAGAGCCTCATGCACTGAGACCCTTGTGGGAGTGTCCCAAAAGGTCAGGAAGCACCACCAAAAGAGGGTAAAGTTGGGAAAATGAACAAGCAGAGAAACAAGAGGAACACCATTGAGAAATATTTTGTCTGTGAGCCCAAGAAGTATGAAAATATTCAGTCTGAAGATGAGGAAGCACAAGCTCCTGTATCTAAAAACTCCAAGAAAAACAGAAATTGGGCTCAGGCCATGACAGAGCTCAAAAAAGACTTTGAAAATCAAATGAGGGAGTTGGAAGAAAAACTGGGAAAAGAAAGGAGAGAGATGCAGGAAAAACATGAAAATGAAGTCCAGCAACTTAGTCAAGGAAATCCAAAAAAATGCTGAAGAAAATAGCATGCTAAAAACCAGCTTAGGTCAAATGGAAAAAAAAAACAGTTTAAAAGTTACTGAGGATCAGCATGCTTTAAAAAGCAAAATTGGCCAGTTGGAAAAAGAGATAAGAAAACTCTCTGAGGAAAACAAATCCTTCAGACAAAGAATAGAACTCAGGGAGAATGAAGAATTTACGAGAAACCAGGACTCAATACTTCAAATAAGAAAATGAAAAATTAGAAGAAAATGTGAAATGTTTCATTGAAAAAAACAACTGATATGGAAAACAGACTTAGAAAGATAATTTAAAAATTATTGGAATACCTGAAAGTCATGATCAGGAAAAGAGCCTTGACATCATTTTCAAAGAATTACTATAGGAAAATTACCATGATATTCTAGAAGCAGAGGGCAAAATAGAAATGGAGAGAATATACCGATCCCCCCAAGAAAGAGATGCCAAAGAACCAACCCCTAGGAATATTATAGCCAAATTCCACTACTCCCAAGTGAAAGAGAATATATTACAAGCAGCCAGAAGGACATAGTTCAAATATCGTGGAGCTGCAGTCAGGATCATACAAGACTTAGCGGCAACTACATTGGAAGCTCGTAGGGCTTGGAATATAATATATCAGAAGGCAAAAGAGCTTAGAATGCAGCCAAGAATGAACTACCCAGCAAAAAAGAGGGACTTTCAATGAAGCAGGGGAATTTCAAATGTTCCTTTTGGAATGGCCAGAGCTGAACAGAAGGTTTGATCTTCAGATACAGGATTCAGGTGAAGCATAGAGATTGGAGGAGAGGGGGGGAAATATGAGGGACTTGATGATGAACTGCATGTATTCCTGCCTAGAAAAATGACACTGATAATACTCATATGAACCTTCTCAGTTAATAGAGCAGGTAGAAGGAGCTTTTACAGTTGAAGCACAGGAGAAAGCTGAATTTGAAGATAAAATATAGTGTAAAAACAGAGTCAATAGAAAAAAGGGAAATGTAATGGGAGAAAGAAAAAGGAGAGGAGGAATAGACCAAGATATTTCATATAATAAGATTTTTCTTTATTACAATGAGCTATTGCAATGATATGGAAGGGGGGAAGGCAAGGGGGAATGAGGGAATCTTCACTCTCATCAGAGGTGGCTAGGAGAGGAAACAGCATATGTACTCAAGGGGGTATAGACATCTGGAGTAAGAAGAAAAGGGGGGGACAGGGGGAAGGGGGGGATGCGAGTGATGGAGGAGAGGATGCACCATGGAGGGAGAGTGGTCAGATATAACACATTATCTTTTTTACTTCTTGCAAGGGGCTGGAATTGGAAGGCCTGTCCGGCACCATAGGGCCAGGTGAATGCTGGGCCTAAGGGGTGGTATGGGGGCTCAGGGCCTCTTGGTCCCAGGGCCAGGGATCTGTCTGCTGTGCTACTCAGCTACCCTACAGCAGAGTCAGAGTGAAAGGAGAGAGAAAATAGAGTACATTGTAGTGGAGAAATACAAAAGGAAGGAGTTGTGATCATCAATGGCAACAGTGTAAAAATATGGAAGTAACTTTTGTGATGGACTTATCATAAAGAATGTGATCCACCCATGACAGAGTTGTTGGTGTTGGAATAAAGACTCAAGCACAAAAAGAAATCCACAGGAAAATAAAAAGCAAGAAACATAATAAGAATCAGAAATCTTATATAATACCCCAAAAGATTCAGTAATGTAATATTCTAAAAGACAAACTATATGGACTTACAAGCAAAACTAGTATTTTAATTTTATAGAGGGGGAAGGAATCATTTATGGCATAAAGGACTTTAAATTATTTCTAAAGAAAAGAGCAGAGTTCAGAAGGAAATAGAAGTTAGTATAAACCCAGAAGGATAAAGTGATTTGATCAGCAGGACTGCATTTTCTTAAAAAGCTAATATTCTATAGAGGGGAAAATATGTCACTTTAGAAACTTAATGCTTTCAAAGAATAAGGGGAAGAAAATTTTTAAAAAAGAACAGAGGACTTAGAAATAAGATCAATTTTGAAAGTTTTAAGAAAGTAAAGAGAAGGGAGGATAAGAGAAAACCACTATTATAGAAAGTAAAGTCAACAAGCATTTATTAATCACCTTCCATGAACCAGACATCATGCCAAGTTGTCTGGGATAGATCAAAAGGCAAAAAGATAAAAAAAAAATCCTTGCTCTCAAGGAATCTAAGAGGCAAGGCATCACATTTATAGGATAAATTGGAGGACGTCTCAGACGAATGGTATGTAGAGTACCCAAGAATGATAAAGGATTCTTATGTAAAATCAGGAACTTGGATATTTTTTCTTAATTGTATTTTTTTAATCTATTATATGCAAAGATAGCTTTCAACATTCTTTTTTTTAAGATTTTGAACTCTAAATTTTTCTTCTTCCTGCAATATCATTTTATGTTGCTTTTCCCAGTCACTTAATCCTGTTTGCTTTGCATCCAGGGTATCTCCTGTCATCCTGATTCGCAACTGACCACTGGTTTTTAAATGGTTCTGCAGGAGAAAATGAAGCTTGTTCCTTAACACAGCATGTCCTCATTCAAATTCAATTCACATGCTTGTCATGGCATCACCTCCCTGATGTCATGGTCTTCTTCAATGAAGGACAAAGAGCAATTATACAGCTCCTCTTCATTTTCCTTTTCTGTCACATTAGCCAATCTAACAGCTGTGAGGTGTACCTCAGAACATTTTAATTTGCATTTCTCTAAGCAAAAGTGATTTATAGCAATTTTTTCATATTGGCAGAGCTTAATTTCTTCATTTGTAAATTATCTACACATGTACTTTGATCATTTATCAATTAGGGAATGACTTGTATTCCTAGAAACTCTAAATCTTATTAGATATGAGACCTTCAGCAGAAACACTTTCTAACTCTGTTTCATTAATTTTGTTTATTCAAAAAACTTTAATGTAATCAAAATTATCTATTTTGTAATTCATAATGTTCTGTATCTTTTCTTCATAATTTCTCATAAATTCTTTCCTTCTCCATAGATCTGAAAGATAAGCTGTCTTGTTCTCCTAATTGGTTTTTGGTATCACTTTTTTTTTGTTGTTCCAGTTCCCGTAGGCATTTTGACTTTTTCTTGGTATAGGGTGTAAGTTGTTGGTCTATGCCTAGTTTTGAGATATTATTTTCCAGTTTTACCAGCAGGTTTTTTTTTGGGGGGGGAGTGTTAAATAGTAAATTCTTATCCCAGAAGCTTTTGTATTCATCAGACATTTACTGCTGTGTCTTGTGTACCTAGACTCTTCCACCAATTCATCCATTATTTCTTAGTCAGTAGCAAATAGTTTGGTAATTGATGCTTTATAATAAAATTTGGGATCCTATACAGATAAGTTACATTTCTTTCCCTTATATTTTCATTAATTCTTTGATACCCTTGACATTTTGTTCTTCCAGATGTATTTCTTTTGTTTTCTAACTTAAAATATTTTTGGAATTTTGATTATTATGGTGCCAAATAAATAAATTAAGTAAAATGGTCACTTTTGTTTTATTAGCTCAGGCTACTTATGAGTAATTTCTTTTTTTTTTCTTCTTTGCAGAGCAATGGCGTTAAGTGACTTGCCCAAGGTTACACAGCTAGGTGATTATTAAGTGTCTGAGACTGGATTTTAACTCAGGTACTCCTGACTCCAGGGCCGGTGCCCTAACCACTGTGTCACCTAGATGCCCCCACATAATTTTAGTTGTTTAGATGAGTTTATTTGTGTGAAAAAAAGTTTGTAATTATGTTCATAAAATTCCAGGGTTTCTCTTGGTTGTAGGCACCCAAAGATTTTGTAATGTGTTGAATTACTTTAAATGATATTTCTATCTCTTTCTGTTGGGGTATATTCATAATATATATAAATACTTTTGACTTATGTAGGTTTCTTCTATATCCCATAACTTTGCTAAAGTTCTTAATTATTTCAAGCAAATTTTTAGTTGATTGTCTAGAATTCTCTACCTATAATACCATATCATCCGCAAAAAGAATGATTAGTTTCTTTTTTGCCTATACTAATTTCTATAATTTATTTTCTTATCTTATTGCTAAAGAAACATTTCAAGAATAATATTGTACAATAATGATGATGACAATAGGCATACTTGCTTTATCCTGGATCTTATCGGTAATCCCCATTACATATAATGTCTACTGGTGGTCGTAGATACTGATTATCATTTTAAGGAAAATTCCATTTATTATCAATACTCTCTAGTGTTTCTAAAAGAAATGCATGATGCATTCTTTCAAATGCTTTTATTTATTCCATATTGAGATAAGATGATTATTTCATTTTGTTATTAATATGATCAATTATGTTGAAAGCTTCCTTAATTTTGAACCAGTCTTATAAATTAGTGGTATAAATCTACCTGGTCATAGCATATGATTCTGGTAATTGATGTCATTGAATCTGTCACTGATGACAGATTCACCCTTATAATTTTTGATATTCCTAATTTGTGTTTTTTTAGTATTTTTAAGAATCAAATTAATCAAAGACTTATAAATATTATTGTTTTTTAAAATAAAAACTACAGTTTTATTTATTAGTTCAGCAACTTTCTTACTTTCAGTTTTATTACTCTCTCCTTTGATTTTCAGAATTTTTAATTTGGTATTTAATTAGAGATTTTTTATTTGTTCTTTTCTATCTTTTTAAGTTGTATTCAATTCATTTATTCTCTCATTTTAGTCATGTAATCATTCAGTCATTATTGTAACTTTCCCCCAATAACTGCTTTGGCTTTAACTCACAAGTTTTAGTATATTTTCTCATTATTGTCATTGTTTTGGATGAAATTCTATGATTTGTTGTTTGATCCCTTCTTTCTTTAGGATTGCATTATAAACTTTCCAATTAATTTGAAATATTACTTTCCAGGGTCCTTTATTACACATAATTTTTATTGAATCTTGATCTGAAGTGGTTCTATTTAGTATTTCTGTATTTTATATTTTTGTGGAGTTTTATGTCCAATATATGTTTGTATTTTGTATAGGTACAATATACTATTGAGAAAATGGTATCTTCCTTTTTATCTCCATTTAGTTTTCTCGGGCAGTCTATAATATCTTTTTTAAAATTCTACTTACCCAGCTAAATCTTGAAATAAATCAGAAAAGCCAGAAAGGATAGCATTCTAGCTTGATGTCAGGTAGCAAAAAGAAGAAAAATTGTAAAATGGAGTGTGTATCCAAAGGATAACAAAGTAGTCAGTATTATTTTAGGAATGGGGAGGTCAAGGAAGGAGAAAAATATGAAACTAAAAATCTTGTTAAAATGAGGGGCTGCTAGGTGGCACGGTGGATAGAGCACCAGCCCTGGAGTCAGGAGTACCTGAGTTCAAATCCAGCCTCAGAAACTTAGTTATTACCTAGCTGTGTGGCCTTGGGAAAGTCACTTAACCGCATTTGCCTTACCAAAAAAAAAAAAAAGAAAATAAAAAAAATGAAGACTGAAAATTGCTTTGAAATGTAACCAGCAAAAATAAAATACTACTAAAAATTAAAAGAATTTAATAAATCATAACAAAAAATAAAAAGGTCAGTAATTCTAGTTTGCAAAATATATTGAAGGAAGTAAAGAATAAGACTTGGGAAGATAGGAAAGGATCAGACTATGAAGAGTAATATAAATAAAGCAAAATAAAAATAGAAGATTTTATATTGGCTTCTGTAAGTTATAGGTATTCCCAAAGGTTTATTGAATAAAAAGAAATGAGATAAGTTTGAAAGAAAATACTGGGGAATGAAAAGTCATAAATCTAACAAAATTTTTTTAATGCCAAAAGGAGGGATTAATTAATATGAAAAAAATAAATGAAATATAAAGACATGCATCAATTGAGGCATGGTTGAAATAATCTCATAAGGTATCTATAATATAAGAAATTATGGAGATTATATTAGAGAATCCAAGGGAAATTAGAAGATCTAAGTAATCAATCTATAGAAGAAAGGAAAAAGGAAACAGAGAATTAAGAATTCTGATTCATGCATAAACTATGATTTCAAAGCACCATTGAAGAAGCATATTAACCACGTCCTGATTGAGAAGATATAGATTCAATGCAGAAGAATAGATATGTTTCTTTAGCATGAGTATTATATTGATACATTATGTTTATTCTGTGTTTAATGGGGGTGGATATTACAAAGGGATATCAATAGGAATTCTAAAAAAAAAAAAAAAAAGTGGCCATTCCATTTTTAATGGAATTGAATGAAATTCAAAAGTAAAAGAGAATTGAGTAAAACATTTTTAAAGTTATAATTGTATTTATTACACAGTTTAAAACAGTATCATGAAAGGGGGAGTGCATAATTTCATACGTAATCCTCTGTAATATGTATATATTGAAATGTTCTTTTTCAGAATAAAAAGTATAATTTTAAATAATTTTGAGAAATTTTCTAGTTCTTCATACAGAATGCCCCTATAATCAATCAACATTGTGATAGGGTAGTCACAAAAACAATAAAATATTAGGTGCAATAACAGAAACAGAGAGTTCAGAATAAGGGTCATAATAGTATCATTGTATTATGTGAGCCCACATGCAAAATATCTTATTCAATTCAGAAACTTCCTTGGTGGGGAGGCTATTGACAAGTTGTAGAATGTCTGAGGAGGGGACCTGTAAAGTTTGAAGTCATTAGAAAACCTGTCATTTTATGATATGCTGAAAATCACATAAGACTGAAGAAAAGAATAAGAAATAAAAGATAGAGACATTACACTGATCTTCAAATATTCAAATATTTTGTGAAATATGAACTTCTTTTATTTTTATCTAATGAACTGAAGTAGGAACATCATGTTGAATAGACAAAGAGGCAGTTTTCAGTTCAAGAGAAAGAAAAAAATGTTCAAATAAATTAAGAATTTTCCAAAGGTATATATAATTTTTTTTCTTCAAAAATAATGAATTCCTGCTCATGGGAAGACTTCAAGAATCTAGATGACTGCTTGTCAGAGATGCGGTAAAAGAGAATGATTTTCAAGAATGGGTTTAACTAGATGACTTCTGTGGTCAGTAGCTCCTTTAAGATTAATATGACAGAAATTCCTTCCATGCTTTAAGGGATTAACCCATGTATATTTTCCACCATAAAGGATACTTTCTTCTTAACTCTCAGAATCTTTCTTCTCTGAAATTTACTGTGGAATTTTGTTTCACTATATATTTTAATGATCCACATTTACCTTGCTTTATGATAATTTCTGTATATTTTCAGTCTTTTTAAAAGTCCTATCCACCAAATTCTGAATACATCAAGGATAGGTTTTCTTTCTAAAAATTACATACATACAGTTGGCATATGCTTAATACATTTTTGTAGAACTGAAAGCAAACTCCTTTACTTATATTATTCAGAGATCACATTAGTTATTTTATTTGACTAATTTTTATCTTACATTCTTAAAAATATTATGACAGTGACATGTGCATATTAATCATAATATAAGAACATTCAAATGAATAAAAGATATAAAACTGGAAGTCATTAGATTAAAACAAATATTTATTAGTTATATGTATATATTCACATACTGGCAAATACACATATGGAAGGATACTTCCATATGCACATGTCACATATGAAATAGCATTTATGGATATATGCATATATATGAAAATATTGTGTGCATATATGTGTGTAAACTTGTATATCTATATACATATGTGCATATAGTCATTCATAAATTCTATTCATACCATTAACCTTGGTAAATCTTTCTTTTTTTTTCTGTCTACAAGAGACATAATAAATGGTTGAGAGCCAAAGTGACATAGTGACTGATATGCTTACTTGAAGTAAAGAAATTCTGGGTACAAATCCTGCTTCTGTATCCTAATGGATGTATTATTATATATAAGTTATTTGACACTCTGAGTTCCAGATAACTCTCTAAGATTATGTTACAGAAGAGTTGTCAGTACTCATCAGGGAATGAAATTCTCATACCATCAATTCACAACACTTAGGAAATCATGATTTCCATACTAGAACTTAGCATACTGATAAAATTTACAAGTCTGAATTCTTTCCACTACCTGTCTTCTATTCCATCACCCCCAAAATAGAAATGTACATCTTGTATGCCTCATAGGATGAACAACCGATTGATGAAGTTATTTTTATTACCAGATTGCTCTGTCTATATTTGTATTTACACAGCTTTTCAGTAATACTAAAGTGGCCACTATATGCTGTTCCCAATAGAATATCTTCCAGTTATTGAGCCCTAAATACTTTGAAAAAAATCTTCATATTATCTTTTCATAATGTTTTCACAATTAGAGATGAAAAACAAATTGTGAATAATCCAAAAATAAGTAATATGAATAACTTTACATTGAAGTAAAATCTAGTATATTTTCCTAAAAAAATAATAAAATACAAGGGATAGAGAAAGAAGATAAAACTTCTGAGTTGTGGGGCAAGATTTGAAGGGAGAAGAGGGAAAGGATTCACAAAATAGAGACCATGGGATCTGAATACAAATGATACAACTTCTTGCTTTTGCCAGAGACTAGTCCAATATATTACTTTCAGGATCATATTTGATACTTTTTAGATCAATCACAATTTCTGGAAGCATAAAGACACAGCCTAAAAAATTGTTTCCTTTGCAAAAGAAAATATTTCTAGAAATATAAAAGAACCTTGAATTGCCTGCATGTTTCCAGAGAGGCAATCAGCGTGATAACTGGCCTTAACTCAGCAGATGGACCCCCCTGGTTGGAAGGCACACAGACTCTGCACGGGGTTGCTTTCAATAGCGCACTTCCAAGTTTTACAAACAATACATACAACTAAAATTAGGAAAGTAATGACATGTTAAAGGACAAAACCCCTGAAGATTTTGAGAACAGGAAGAGACAGCATGCTGTTAGAATGATTTCATTTTATTATTGTAGATTTGCATAACAATTGAAAACACACTTTAAAGAAATCTAACTGGTTATGTTATTTCTAAACTCAATTGCTATAACCATTGGCATTTGCATCAAACTCTATACAGCTATGACTCTATTTGTCCTTTGTTGCCAAAGTTGACATTACAAGGTTTGAGTATTCTTGTTTGAGTAGTACATAAACACTGTAATCAGAATAAAAAAAATAATGGAAAATGAATGGGTGTTTACTTCTCTGAAGAACATTTGTTTCATATATGGTGACTGCCTCTTGGTCACATAAGGAAAGCTCTTTAACTCCAGATATGAAATATTAGAAAATTAAGTTGTCCTTCTAATGACTGAAGCTTATTTTTAACATTGAAACAGCAAAACTAGAACCTTATTTGAACTTTTCTTTTAATACAAACCATCTTTATCTTTAATGAGTAAAAGGCTTGAGACTTTTATCTCTACCAGACTTAGGAACTCACAAATAACTATGTGTCACTATGTGTCATGAAACCTATCTAAAGACTTAATGTGAAAGGGAACTCACTAACCCAATAAAACATCTCATTTCACATTCAGACAGTTCCAATTTTAGAAGATTATTCCTTGCACTGAGAAGATTCTTCATGCTTTTAACTTCTAGTCCTTTCTTTTCTAATCCTTTCCTAGTTCTGCCCTCTTAATAACAAACAATGCATTGCTTAATATGATGACCATTCAGATATTTTGAGATATCTCTAAGATATCTTCTAAGATTTAAATGAATAGAACTGAATCTCTAACTAGTTCTTCAACAGCACTTTATTTGAATTGTTTTTATGTCGTCTTTATTACCAAACATTCCAAAATTATCCCAACTTTTCCTCACTTCTCAGAACTGAGTGAATATAAATAACATGTAAAACTATATTTTTGATTCACATGTTATCTAATGAATGCAAGATACAGAAGTTCTATATTTATTTTGATATGGAAGTTCTATTAGTACAATCTATGATTATATTAAATGCTGGACTAATATATTTCTCTACTAACTCCCAATGTGTCTGTGGGCCACTAAAACACCCAATGATGTGGGAAATAAATTCTTCATAAAGAATAACTTTGAATAATCAAAGAACTTTATAGTTATATTTCTTTTTCTAAAATGAGGTTTAAAATGTTTTTCTGAATGATAAAATATATATATGATCTAATTAAAGTATGTGAATTTATTGATATTTTAAATCATAAAGTCATAAATTGCTGTTCTTACTGTTTTAGCACCATCTATTGCAACTTCAACATTCTAACATCATAAACTTCTCTTGTTCAGAAAATGAATAGTTCCTGGGAAGGCAGTCAATGAGCTGTTTAGAAAGACATATTATTAATTTTCCTAAATGAAACAGTTAAAGTTAATAAAATTCTCTCTGAAGTATGATTATTATTTATTGTAAAGGAGAGAAAATGTTCTTCCAATGAATGTTCTTAATTCTTTGGAAGTTATGATATGAAAGCACTCTTACCTGGTATAGCCATATTTAGTGTATTTTATGGACAAAGTAATATTTGAGGGTCCTTATGAAGCTTTCCAAAATTCTCATGGAGTTAAAAAAAACAGAAACATGTTTAAACATTAAATCAGATTCCAAAATTTCAATAATATAGCTACTATAAGAATGATCATAACCAATGTCACCTCTGTGAACCAAAAAGTCTAAACTGAATTACATATGAAATAACTATTAAACCATATTTTATGGTAAACATGTTACTTTAAATGTGTTGTCTTTAGACAGTTGTCTTTTCTATCTAAATTTTGAAGATCATAACAGTTATATTTTAATTAAATTGAAGTGGCATAATAAAATAATACTATAACTGTATTCTAGATTTATTTGTTCCACTATCTATATGTATTTCCTTGAACCTATCCTCTTAAAACCCAGTTTCCTCTTTAAATCAAATAATCTGGATATATATTATATATATATGTATTAATTTATGCATGTATGTATGCATGTATATAAGATGATATTTCTCCTTCATTCTTGAAGCAGACCAGTCATCAGGTAGGTGATGACATTTCAAGCAAGTGAATTGGAATTGAATGAAGGGGTACTGGGCTAAGACAGTACCTCACTTTCTCCTCCAGAGTCATTTGGATCCAGTGGCCAGGTATGAATTAGTATAACTGGAAGTGACCCTGGGTGAAAGGCAATCAGGTTTAAATGACTTGCCCAAGAACACACAGTTATTAAATGTCAAGTGTCTGAGACTAGATTTGAACTCAGGTCTTCCTGATTCTAGGACTAGTGCTCTACTGCTCTATTCACTATATCACCTAATTAATCCTACTGTATTCATATATATATATATATATATATATATATATACATACATATATATGCATGTTTATATGTGGTTATGGGCATATGTAAAATGCACCTGCACATGCACATATGTATATTAATGTACATGAAACCACACACAAACACTTAGGGATGTACTAGTGCCACCATTCAGTAGGAAGATCACATATAGGAAGACCTCATCATCCTTCACGGTTTCATCAACCTTACTACTCTACTTTATTGTTTCCTTTTGTTACTGTGATTGGAGGGTGTAGCCATGCAATTTATTTTTTTTTATGTTTTATTGTACATCTTTTTTAAACATCATTGTCACTGCCCAGTGATTCTCTGATTTATAATCAGAATGTCATTCCCTGCCAGATACTAATTTTACAAATTATAATAAGAAAAAGTTTTCTCTATCAGCTTTTACTTCATTCAGTATTGTTAATATACTAAAGCTGCAGAGAAATTTCTTTCCATTTGCAATCAGGTATATGAGAGCAAAACTTTTTTTTTAGTTCTTTGGGGGTATGTATTTTGTTTTGTTTTGTTTTTCTTCCTCTGGTTGGGATAACATAGTCCATAGACAGTCTAATCCAGTTGTCCTAACTCTATGAATTCTTGAGAGGAGCTGCTTCCATGAAGGTTGTTTATCTCACAATGTTGTCGTTGATGTGTACATTGTTCACTTGGTTCTACTTCCTTCACTCAGCATCAGGTCCCAGAAGCCATTTCTTCCTTCTCTAGAGTCCGGACATTTATGGTTTCTTATAGAACAATAGTATTCATGTACCAAATCTTTTTAATCATTCCCCAAGTGATAGTCATCCCCTCAATTTCTGGGCCTTTGCCATTACTAAAAAGACCTGCTATTAATATTTTGGAACATGTAGGTCATTTTCCCTTTTTTATAATTTCTTTTGTTTATGGCCCTAGAATTGGAATTGTTGGGTCAAAGGGTATGGGTATTTTTATTGCTCTTTGGGAATAGTTCCATATCACTCTCTAGAAAGGTTGGATCCATTCACAACTCTACTAGCCATGCATCAATGTCCCAAATACTCCCACAACCTCTCCAACCTTTTTCGCAGGTTGTTTTAATTTTCATTTCTCTAATTAATAATGAGTTAGAACACTTTTTCATATAATTTTATAATATATATATATATATCCTTAATTTCTTCATTTGAAAACTGTCTGTTCATATCCTTTGACTATTTATCAATAGGAGAATGACTTATAAACTTATAAATTAGATGTAATTCTTTATATATTTTAGAAATGAGACCTTTATCAGAACTACTGGTTGTGAAGATTGTTTCTCAACTTTATGCTTTCCTTCTAATTTTTGCTAGTTTGAATTTATTAGTGCAATTTTTTCCATTTAATATAGTCAAAAACATTCATTTTGCAGTTTATAAATGTGCTCTAATTCTTGTTAGGTCATAAATTTATCCCCTTCCCATAGAAATGATAGATAGAGTATTTCTTGGTTTATTTATTTATCTATGGTATCATTCTTCATATCTAAATCCTGTACTCATTTTGACCATATTTTGGTATTAGGTGTGAGATGTGGATTTATGCTTAGTTTTTGCAATACTATTTACCCCATTTTCCCAGCAATTTCTGTCAAATAGTGAGTTCTTATTCCAGAAATTGATGTCTTTGGTTTTGGCAAATTGTAGATTTCTGTTGTAATTTATGGTGATTTCTTTTGAAGCAATCCTAATTCACTGATCCATTGCTCTATTTCTTAACCAATACCAGGCAGTTTTCATGATTACCACTTTATAGTATAGTTTTAGATCTGGTGGAGCTAGGTTGCCTTCCTTTATTTTCCATTTGAAAATAGAGAAGCTAGATAAAATGATTGATAGCTTGATAAAGGTATTACATGTATATGAATATATGTATAACTATATATTTGTATACAATTATACATATATACTTATATTTATATAGATATAGATATTTTTCTCTTATTGAGTAAATTTAGATGTGATACTCAGGCACTGAACACTACTTCACAATCATTTCCACTCTGCTGCAAGATGTCTTCCCTATGAATTTTTTGTATGACACAATTTTATCACATTGTTCCTCTTCCTTCCTTCTTCTGTCAAGGTACCCTCTCTTTCTTGCCCATTCATGTTTTTAACTTTATCTCAACAAAATTTATTTCTTCATCTTCTTTCAATGTATCAACTTTATATGATGATAAGTTCTTTTTTTTTTTTTGCAAGGCAATGGAGTTAAGTGGCTTGCCCAAGGGCACACAGCTAGGTAATTATTAAGTGTCTTAGGCTGGATTTGAACTCAGGTACTCCTGACTCCAGGGCCTGTACTCTGCATCCACCTAGCTGCCAGATGATAAGTTCTTAAAAGATACATGCATCATGTTCCATGTAGAAAATCACACAGTTTAAACTTACTGAATATTTTATGATTTCTCTTTCATATTCATCCTTTTATGAGTCCTGTATTACAAAATCAAATTTCCTATTTAATTCTCATCTTTTCATTAGGATTGCTTTAAAATATCTATTTTTCCTTTAAGGATTATATTCCCTTTGAGTGGATAGGCTTTTCTTGGTTGTGATATCTCTTTTGCCTTCTAGAATATTATATTTCAAGTTCTCCCATTTTTAATGTAGATACTACTCTAGCTTGTTTTATCCTGACTAGATCCACAGTATTTAAATATTTTTTCTTGCTTCCTTAAGAATTTTAAAATTGACCTGGAAACTTTTGAACTTTGCTGTAACATTCCTTAAAGTTTTCATTTTTGGGGTTTCTTTCAGGTTATTATCAGTGAATTCTTTCAATTTTTTAAATTTAATCTCTGGTTTTAGGATCTTAGGTTACTCTTTCCTCAATAAATTCTGGAAATATTTCACTTAAACTTTCTTTGATCATGGTTTTCAGATAGCTCAATAATTCTTAAATTATCTTTCCTCAATCTATTTTCTGGGCCAGATTTTTCTCAAGAGATATTTCACATTCACTTCTTATGTTTTTTCATCCTTTTGACATTTTTCCCTTTATGTCTCATTGACTTCCATTTGCCTAATTCTAATTTTTTAAGGAATTATTTTCATCAGTGAATTTATGTATCTTTTTTCCCCACTTGGCCAATTCTGTTTTTTAAGATTTTTTGTGCCTTTTTATCACACTATTAATTGTCATTTCATATTTTTATTTCTCTTGCTTTCGTTGTTTTTTTATTTCCACTCTTATTTGAATTAATAAATTTTTTAAATTTATTCCAGGATTCTTGATCTTGTAAACAATTCATGTTTATTTGATGCTTTGCTTGAGGCTTTGTGTTTTTTCTGAATTTATAACTTGATCTTCCCCATCACCATAGTAGTTTATATGGTGAAGTTCTTTCTTCATTGATTACTCATTTTTTCTACTCTATTTCTTGATATGGAATTTTAGGTTTATATTAGACTCTGTTCCATGCATGGGAAGATTTGTCTTGTTTCAGAATTTTTCACACTGGTCTTTTCAAAATTAGTTCTGAGACTATGGAGATTTTTTGTGCTTCTGGTCTGTTACTCTGGTTCTCACTCAGAAAATCCCCTGCTCCCTTTGGACCTGTGATATTGCCCTTCAGGGTTTCCAATCTGTCCAGAAAGAAAAACTGATTCTATCTGTCCTTGCACTATGACCCAGAAATATGTATAGGCAGTGGAATTGCCAAATAGTGACTTCTGCGTTTGCTATTTACACATTAGCTTCCTATTATCTCTTTCTGAATATTTTGCAGGTTTCAATAAGATGTTTAGCTTGAGATTTCCTGAAGCTGCTGTTGCTTCTGTTACTATCACTTAATCTCATAACTGCTGTTTCTTCTATGTGGACTCTAGGCTATCCCCCTCCCTCATAGTACTGATATCTTTTTTCAATCTCCTATGTTGATTTGAATTAAAAGACTATCTTACTGACCTTCTAAGGACTTTACTACTCTAAAAATCAATTTGAGACATTATTTTAAAGTTGTTTATAAGGAAATATTGGGAGAACTCACTCAATGTTTCTCTATTTTGCTATTTTTGACTCTGCCCCAATTGTGTACATTCCCTGATTATAATTATAAACCGAACTACTTAGCTCTGTTGAAGCAAGAAGTACCCATATCCTTTCCTCTTTCTATACTCCCTATTATTTCCTCAAAAAAAAGTATTCATAATATCCTTCTCTTATTGCCTCTGGAATGATAAAAATGGATACATTATATTTGAACAATTTTAACACATAACTTAGAAAATTTACTGACATTTATAGATTTCTTTAAAATTTCCAAAGCACTTTATATTCATAATCTCATTTAAATTCCACATAAACGCTCTGTGATTAGATTTTAAAGTAATATTATCATGATTATATTGCAGATGAGTAATCTGATGCTTATGGAGGGTAAGTTGCCCATCATTACACAATCTGCCAAAGGCAGGTTTTAAATACCTTATTCCTGCAAGTAACTCCAGTGTTCTGTCTCTGATACTATCTCTAATATCTCTAATTAAGAAAAATTTGAGGGCCCCAGATCTAAAATCATAATGATAACTTGCAATTCTTTGAACATCCACAGGACTCCTGGCCTATTCTGAAAAGCTCCAAGTTATAAATTTAAAAATACCAAGATCATTTTATAATATCCTTTTGTATCTCAACCTGTAAAATCCCCAGAAAGAGGATTTCACTGTAGACATCTCATGTGTAACTACTTTAACAGCATAATTCTCATTATAATTGACACTATAATATTGGTTTTTGAAGGATTATGACATTATAAATGTATTTTAAGTAGTCATTTCTTTTGAAATTTTTCACTCATTAAAAATAAAACTTATTGCTAGCATATATAAAAAGACAAAGTGTGCGGCACTTAAACAGACACATGCCAATGTTTTTGAAATCTGAAGAATACTGTCATTTAGCTGGTACTATAATTAAACTTATTAGTGTACAAACAGGTTCTGCAACCTTTTAATTATGTTCACAGGTAATTTAATTCCCACAATGTATTGTTAATTCTGCTTTGGGACCCGAGGTTTGAAATTCTCATATTAGTGCTTAGGATTTGACACACCAGAAGCACTTTTAACCTGGCTTCTACAAACAAATGTGCTCTAGATGATTTGACTCCTTGCATTTTCTTTGACTCTTCTAGAAAAGTTGTCTTCTTTTGCTTCTGGGTTATTTCCAATTATTTTTTGCTGCTGCTGGTTCAAATTCATGATAAACAAATGATTGCATAGATCATAGGAAAAGTTAATCAGTCAGTTGCAAGTGTAATGAAAAATAAAACCCAACTAAGTTAATATATCAGTTAAAAGTAGAGAAGATGTCTGAAACTAATTAAGCACAAGTCCCCAAGACAATGATGTAAGCTTGACTTTTCTGAGTCTAGCATGGGGGACCAAAATTTTCAAATACCATAGCGTCAAGCCAGACCTTCATTTTGCTGAAACAGATTATTTGAGCAGCAAGGAACCAGTGTGGGTATTTAGAAGAGACCTTGAATTCAAAATTTCTAAGATGTGCTGATCATTTTCTAAAGACAGGTGTTTCTTTGTATGCCTATGGCTTTTATTTTTCTCCCTATTATCTCTTCTCTCAGAGGTAGTCAATTCCACTGGTATAATAATGTTATTTTATTGGCTAACATAGATTTTTTTTAAATTTCCTGCTCAATTCCTTGGAGGAAGGAGGACTCCCTAGAGTCTGATCTGACCTTAGTACTCTTCCATATAAGTAATGATAATAATGATCATAATTATAGCCAACATTTATATAATATCTATAATTTGTGCTGTTTTATAAATATTGTTTCATTTGATTCAGATAATAAACTTTGAAGAAAGAGGTTGTGATTGTTTTCCAACCTTTTATTTTTCCAATTGCCATTTTATTTTTCCAAATATATGTTATGAAGGTTTTTTCAACATTCATCTATATGTATATGCACATTTTTAAATTACAAAATTTCTTTCCACCTTCCCTTACCACCTTCCTTCCCCTCAGCAGCAAAACATTTAGGTTAATATTGCACATGCACTTTTGTGTTAAGCATGTTTACAGAATATTCATTTTTGTTATGAAGAATTAGGATTAAGGGCAAAATACATACGAGATACATTTTAAAAAAAAATTGAATGTGGTGTTAATCAGATTCTGAATGATTTGGTTTTGTTTTGTTTTTCTTCCTCTGGATGGGGATAGCATTGTCCATAGCCAATCTAAAAGAATTGTCCTAATGCTCTGCACTGCTAGGAGTAGCTGCATCCACCAGAGTTAATAATTTCACGATGTTATTAATGTGTATATTGTTCTCTTGGTTTTGCTCCCTTTGTTCAGCATCAGACATTGTGATTCATTCCATGCTTCTCTAAAGTCTGACCATTTATAGTTTTTAATAGAACAATAGTATTTCATAATATTCATGTACCATAACATGTTTAATCATTCCACAATTGATGGGCATCCCCTCAATTTCCAATTCTTTGTCACTACAAAAAAAGCTGCTATGAATATTTTGGAACATGTGGGTTTTTTTGGTAGATGCTATGATTATATCCATTACAGAGATGAGGAAGTTTAGGCAAATGGAATTCAAATGAGTTGACCAGGGTCACTAATTTGTCAAGTGTCTGAGTCCAAATTTGAATTTAGTTCTTCTGTCGGGAAGGATCTAGTCCACCTAGCTACCCCTATGTGGTATCAGTTAACATTCAGTTTCACAAATTGATCATTGAATAAGGTAAATCTTGGTCAGAAGTTTGAGAAATGTGTTGTTGTTTAACTTTTTTTCAGTCACACCTGACTCATGACTCCTTTTCTGTCATTTTATTGGCAAATATGCTATAGTTGTTCCATTTCTTTTTCTGACTAATTTTAGAGGAGGAAATGAGTCAAATAATTAAATAACTTGCATTGTATGACATAATCAGTATCTGAAATTGAATTTGAGTTCACAAATATGAGTCTTCCTGATGGCTTTTCTAATACTTTTTCCACTGCACAATATATTTAATTCCATCTAACATTCTGTGATCAAAAGGGCGACAAGATATGACAATATCAAATACCTTCTCTTTATGTATCCACATGTTCCCTTAATTGGTCATTTGTCAATATAGTACCCAAACAACATCTCAAATTTCATAGAGTCAAAGGTGAAATCATCTTTCTACCTAAACTTCTCTCTCCTTTTGATTTTACTATTTCCTTCTATGCCATCAATATTCAAAGAATCTTTTATATTTATAAATTTAGCATTACTTTTTACTCTTCCTGTTCTTCCATGTTACCAGTTGAAATCAGATAAAACGTTGTTTTGTAATTTCCACAATATTGCTAAAATTCATTCTCCATGAAGGAAGGTATAATATTGTTTGTTAGGACAGTGAGACTTATTTGTACTTTTGAAATGCCAATCCCAAAGCTATCTTGATAATGATTGCTTTTATCCATTGTATGAACTCTGGGAGGGTGATAAGTGCAAAGAGTAGTAGGAATGATTACAGTCTAGTGCTGCAGTATAAATTTGACTTGAATAAAAATCCATATGTATACAGTGTCATAAAGAAAATTTCTATTTATAAAATCAGTACTGCATCTCCTGTTCAAACTTGTTCTTCACCTCCATTTTTAAATCAAATATATTAGAATTTATCTGTAATTTAATATCTGTTTTGTTTTTTTCTAAATATGACTTAAATAGAAACAAAATTAATATTAATATTAACTTATTTACCTTTCATAAAATACACAATCAAATGTGAGTCAGTTCTTCCAACTCTTCTAAGTATTATATACATTTTTTTTCCTAGGAAGAAGCAAAATTATTGGAACAGAGGTTCTCTAGGGAAAGAACCTCATAGTAAAATTCATAAAGTCCAAAGGAATGTCAACAAGATGGCAATCTCTTCAATACTTGGATACCAAGTTTCCACGACAAATTTTCAGATAAACATAATCTCAGTTTTATTGGCATTTCAAAATTCTTTTGATTAAAATTAAAATATATAATACTAGATCTTAAATAATTTGATATTTATGAAAAATGAATCAGTTGAAAGGAGAAAATGCTGTATTATTATTATAAGAAAACATAACCATCACCAATGTTGAAAAATTTTTTCTCAGAGTAAATGAGGATCAACGGAGTTACCTTTAACCTACAACCTTGTCAGTCAACAATCATAGTATCTCCCATAAAGTCTGTGATCATGATTGTTGGTTCAGCACTTAAATTTGATCTAAGTTTGAAATCAATTCTCTTCAAGTAAATATTGTTTAGCTAACATCTTCAGGTTTTTTTCTGAATACTTACTTTGCTGCTCCCTCCAAAGTGTCAGCTCAAAAAAGACAGCCATATACTAAAATTTAACATGATCACACTTTACACAGGATCTTGCACCAAATCACCTAGTGGCACTGGATAGATATAAGATGATATTGAGCTTTCTTCCCCACCCCCTCTTTCCCCTTCTTTTCTATCATTCTTTCCTCTTCCTTTCCACTTTCTTCCAATCTGCTGCACTTTCATATCCTGCTTCCCTCATTCTCTCTTATCTTCCCTAAATCCTTCTTTACCTCCACTCTGTCTTTTCCTTCTTCTCCCCCTCTCTGCCTCTCTCGCACTCTCTTTCTCCATTTCTCTTTCCCTCTCCCTTATTTATCCTCTTCCTGTTAAGGTTTTATTTTCTAGGCACAAAAAAATCAATCCACACTATTTATGCATTCATCCCTACATCATACGCTAAAATGGCATTTTCTCATACAAAATTATTACTGGATAACAGGGAGATTAATAAAGGAAAAATATTATTGTTCCTAGGGAAAGATATTCACTCCTTTGGTTAACTGAAAGAATTCAAAAATTTCAAGCATAATTTTTCATTAAAAGTTCCCTTCCAATTATTTGTCTTTTTTATTCCAAATATTTGTCTCTTTAGTAGACATCTCATCTCTATTCCATGTCTATATTTCTACATGGCTAGATAGATGATAGAATATTTATGCCCAACTATATAGAATATAGAATGTCTGAGTATGCTGCTTTATCCTCAGATTTAGTAGTAGGGAAAGCTGCATAGTTTATAGTAAAGAGTACTTCAGTCGGTAGACCTAAAATCCTTCTACCTCTTTCTCAGCTCCATTCTAATAACTATTAGCTATTTTACTGAGATAACTCATTTATATTTCCTAAAATATAAAATGGGGAGGTTTAGTAAAATTCTTTATCTCTAATATTGTAAGAGTGTTTAACCATTTTCAGGTGTCTGACTCTTCATGACCCCATTTGGGGTTTTCTTGATAATGATTCTGGAGGGGTTTGCCATTTCCTTTGACACAATAGGGTTAGGTCACTTGAATAGGGTCACATAGCCAGTAAGTTGAGAGATCAGATTTTACTCATCTTCCTGAATCCAGATATAACAATCTTTTCACTGTGTCATCTAGGTGATCCTCTAATATTTTATGCTTCTAAACATCATATTTTTTTTCTTTCAAAGCTGATTATTTTCCCCAACTTCATTCTAAATTAGTGATAACATCATTCTAGTATAGTAGGGTGGGAATATTAGAGTTAATTTTTTTACTCCTTTCTCTTTCATCCATCGTATGTAATTTTTCAAAATGATTTATTATTTTTCCTATCATGCTTGTTATAATATAAAGATAGAATTATACAAAGAGCAGTGGAATTGGCAACAGAAAGCATCAGTGTTAGACATCTGATACATCTTAGGATCCATGAATAAATCATTTAGTTTTTTTAATCTCTGTTTTCTAATTGGTAAAAAAGGATAAGAATACTTTCAATAGTTTTTAAAGATTTTATTAATTTTGAGTTTTACAATTTTCCCCCTAATCTTACTTCCTTCCACCCATCCATCACAAAAGGCAATTTGTCAGTCTTTACATTGTTTCCATGGTATACATTGTTACAAATTGAGTGTGATGAAAGAGAAATCATATCCTTAAGGATGAAACATAAAGTATAAGAGCTAGCAAGAACAGACAATAAGATATTTTTTCCCTCTAAATTTAAGATAGTAGTCCTTGGTCTTTGTTCAAACTCCACAGTTATTTCTCTGGATACAGATGGTATTCTCCATTGCAGACAGTCCAAAATTGTGCCCGAATGTTGCTTTGATGGAATGAACAAGTCCATCAAGGTTGATCATTGCCCCCATGTTGCTGTTAGAGTGTACAATGCTTTGCTGGTTCTGATCATCTCACTCAGCAACAGTTCATGCAAATCCCTCCAGGCTTCCCAGAATTCCTGTCCCTCTTGGTTTCTAATAGAACAATAGTGTTCCATGACAAACATATACCACAGTTTGCATCATCTCTGCAAGGTATAAACCCAGTAGTGGTATTGCTGTCTCAAAGGGTATGCATATTTTTGTTGCCCTTTGGTTGTAGTTCCAAATTTCTCTCCAGAAAGGTTGGATGAGTTCACAATCTACCAACAATTAAATAGTGTCCCAGATTTCCCACAACCCTTCCAACAATGATCATTATCCTTTCTGGTCATATTGGTCAGTCTTAAAGGTGAGTTGATACCTCAAAGAAGCTGTAATTTGCATTGCTCTAATAAGTAATGTTTTAGAGCAATTTTTCATATTAATATAGATTGTTTTGTTCTCCTCATCTGTAAATTGCCTTTGCAGGTCCTTTGACCATTTTTCAACTGGGGAATGGCTTTTTCTTTTAAAAGATATTACTCAGGTCTCTGTATATTTTAGAAATGAGTCCTTTGTCAGAGACATTGGTTGTAAACATTGTTTTACAGTTTACTATATTTCTGTTGATATTGGTAACAGCAATTTTGTCTGTGCAAACTCTATTTAATTTAATATAATCAAAATCATCTAATTTCTTTTTAGTGATGTTCTCCATCTCTTCCTTAGTCATAAATTGCTTCCCTTTCCATATATCTGACAGGTAAACTAGCCCTTGAGTGTCTAATTTGCTTATATTATTGTTTTTTATGTCTAAATGCTGTAACCATTTAAATCTTATCTTGGTAGACCATATAAGGTGTTGGTCTAATCTAAGTTTCTTCCATTCTAACTTCCAGTTTTGCTAGCAGTTTTTATCCAAGAAAGAGTTTTTATCCCAATAGTGTGACTGTTGGGGTTTATCAAAATGCAGATTATTATTATAATTGTTTCCTGCTATTGTACCTAGTCTATTCCATTGGTGCACCACTCTACTTCTTAGCCAATATCAGACAGTTTTGATGACTGATGCTTTATAATATAATTTTAGATCAGGTAGGGTTAAGCCCCTTCTTTTGAACTTTTTTTCATTAAATCCCTGGAAATTCTTGACTTTTTATTTCTGCATATGCATTTACTTACAACTTTTTCTAACACATTAAAGAAATTTGTTTTGAATTTTGATTGGCTCTACCTATCCAAGAGCAGTTGATGTTTGTCCAATTATTTAAATCTGATTTTATTTGTGTTAGAGGTGTTTTATGATTGTTTTCAAAAAGTTTCTGAGTCTTTCTTGGCAAATAGATTCCCAAGTATTTTATATTTTCTGAGATTACTTTGAATGAGATTTCTCTTTCTAACTCTTTCTACTGTATCTTGCTATTCATATATAGAAAAGCTGAGGATTTATGAGGGTTTATTTTATATACTGAAACTTTGCTAAAATTGCTAATTTTTTCCAGTAGTTTTTTGGATGATTTCTTGTGATTCTCTAGGTATAACATCATGTAATCTGGAAAGAGTGAGAGTTTTGTTTCTTCCTTCCCAATTCTAATTCCTTCAATGTCTTTTTCTTCTCTAATTGCTGAAGATAACATTTCTTTTACAATATTGAATTGCACTCGTGATAATGGGCATCCTTGTTTCACCCCTGATGTTATTGGTCATGCCTCTAGCCTCTCTCCATTGAATATAATGTTTGTTGATGGTTTCAGATAGATTCTGCTAATTATTCTAAGAAACAGTCCATGTATTCCTACATTCTCTAATGTTTTTAGTAGAAATGGGTGCTGTATTTTATCAACAGCTTTTTCAGCATCTATTAATATGATAATATAATTTCTGATAAGTTTGATGTTGATATAATTGATTATACTAACAGTTTTCCTAATATTGAACTAACCCTGCATTCCTGGGATGAATCCTACTTGGTCAAAATGTATTATCCTAGTGATAACTTGTTGTAATCATTTTGCTAAGATTTTGTTTAAGATTTTTGCATCTTTATTCGACAAGGATATAGGTCTATAATTTTCTTTCTCTGTTTTGACCCTTCCTGGTTTATGTATTAGCACCATATTGGTTTCATAGAAAGAGTTACGCAGAGTTCTATCTTCACCTGGCCCAATATTGCATATGACTTTTATTGCATTGTGATCTGAGAAAGTTGTATTCACTATTTCTGCCTTTCTGCAGTTGATCATTAGGTTTTTATGCCCTAGTACATGGTCAATTTTTGGATAAATGCCATATACTACAGAGACAAAGGTATATTCCTTTCTATCCACATTCAATTTCTTCAATAAGTCTATCATATCCAGTTTTTCTAACAATCTGTTTACTTCCTTAAATTCTTTCTTGTTTATTTTATGATTCAATTTATCTAGATCTGAGAGCCAGAGATTGAGATCTCCCACTAGTAGAGTTTTGCTGTCTATATCTTCCTGAAGTTCTTTCAGCTTCTCCTCTAAGAATTTGGATGCTATCGCATTGGGTGCATACATATTCAGTATTGAAATCACTTTATTATCTATGGTACTTTTTAGGAGGTTATAGTTTCCTTCCTCTAGTTTTGCAGCTGGTTTGTCTGAGATAAGGATTGCTACCCCTGCTTTTTTCACTTCAGCTGGAGCAAAATATATTTTTCTCCAACCTTTTACCTTTACTCTATATGTATCTCTCTGCTTCAAATGAGCTTCTTGTAAGAAGCACATTGTAGAATTCTGCTTTTTTATCCAGTCTGCTATTTGCTTCATTTTAAGGGAGAGTTCATCTTATTCACATTCAAAGTTATAATTAACAATTCTTTATTGCCCTCCATTCTATCTTCTCTCAGCTTGTATTTGCCCCTTCCCCCCTTTATCTGTATTCCCCAATATTTTGTTCCTGAATATCACCTGCTCCCCTTTCTTTCCCCTCTCCCTTTTTTACTTTTTTCCCTCTCTTTCTTTCCTTCTGTTAGTTCCCCTTTTTCTCTCTCTGCCTCTCTCCATTCCCCCTTCCCCTTTTCCCCTTTTAATACTTGAAAATTTAAATATTTTTTCACTTGAGTATGTATGTAAGCCAAGTCTGATGAGAAGATTCAGGTTTTTCTCATCTCCTCCCTTTTTCCCCTTTACTACCATAGGTCTTTGTACCTCTTTTTTTTAAGTTTTTTTTTTGCAAGGCAAATGGGGTTAAGTGGCTTGCCCAAAGCCACACAGTGATGTAATTATTAAGTGTCTGAGACTAGATTTGAACCCAGGTACTCCTGACTCCAGGGCCAGTGCTTTATCTACAGTGCCACCTAGCCACCCCCATATCTCTTAATGTAATGAGATTTACCCCATTCAATCTCTTCCCACTCCCCTCTCCTTCCTGTCCCCCTTTTTAAGGAAGAGTTGTTTTTAAATCATTATATCTGAGTCATAGAAAATTCTGAGTATCCATCACTTCTAGCTAAATACATTCTATTTAATAGAGTTACAGTTCTTGAGAGTTATTAGATTCTCTCACCCAATTAGGGCTATAGCCAGTTTCATACAATTAGAAAGTAGTCTCATGGATAAGTCATGAATGTCCATCACTTCTGGCTAGGTATATTTTCTCTGTTAGAGTTACAATTCTCAAGAGTTATGAGAATTTTTTTCCAATGCTGGGATATAGCCTTTTTCAACTTATTGGACAGCAGTTTTTTTTAATCACCTTTTTCTTTTTTTCACCTTTTCATGCATCTCTTGAACCTCCTGTTTGATTTTCAAATTTTCGATATAGGTTTGGTCTTTCCATCAGCAATTTTTGGAATTCTTCCATTTCATTAAATGTCCATCATTCCCCTGAAAAAAAGAAGACTCAGCTTTGTGGGATAGTGGAATCTTGGTTGTCTTCTAAGCTCCCTTGATCTTCAGATTACCTCATTCTAGGCCCTTTTGTCCTTTAATATTGATGCAGCTAGGTTCTGCATAATCCCTACTGTGGCTCCTTGGTATTTAAATTGTTTCCTTTCCAGCTGCTTGCAGGATTCTCTCTTTTATCTGATAGTTCTGGAATTTGGCCACAACATTCCTTGGTGTTTTCATTTTAGGATCTCTTTCTGGGGGGCATTGATGTATTCTTTCAATAACTACTTTGCCCTCTGGTTTCATGATATCAGGGGAATTTTTCTATCACTAGGTCCTATAATATTAAGTCCAGGCTTTTATTTCTCTTCAATGTTTTCAGGAAGTCCAATATTTCTCAGGTTGCCCCTCCTCGATCTATTCTTGAGGCCAGTGGTTTTGCTGATGATCTATTTTCCATTTTCTTCTTTTATTTTTTTTAAGTTTTTGCAAGGCAATGGTGTTAAGTAGCTTGCCCAAGGACCCACAGCTAGGTAATTATTAAGTGTCTGAGACCAGATTTGAACTCAGGTCCTCCTGTCTCCAAGACCAGTTCTATATCCATTGTACCACTTAACCACCCTCTACTTTTTCTATATTTTTGGTTTTGTTTAACAGGCTCTTGCTGTCTCATGAAGTCATTAGTTTCCACAGACTCCATTCTTTCTTTTAGAGAGGAGTTTTCTTCATTTGCCTTTGCAAGTCCTTTTGCAGTTGGTCAATTCTTTTTTTGAAAGCTTTCCATTTGACAAATTGAGATTTTGAGAGAATTATTCTCATTTTGTATTTGTCCAATTGTATTTTCCAGTAATTTGTTTTCTTGTTGCAAGGTGTTAATTGACTCTGCCCAATTTTCCAATTGATTATTAATCTTCTTCCTTATTTCTTCATTGTAGTCTTTCTGTGCTGGAGAAAAGATCATATTTTCCTCAGAGGTTCTAGGTCTCTTTGAGTTAGGGTCCTTTCCTTCTAAGAATTTTTTCTATGCATTCACCTTTCTGAAGACCTTTCTTCATTTTGCTAAGACCTTGTGTTGGGGAGGGGCTGGTTCACTGAGGTTTGGTGTAGGGATCCTTAAAGGCTTTACTCACCGAGTGCAATATCTCCAGCTGGCCAGTAAGGAGTCCTAGAGGATTTGCTCACTGAGTGTAATTTCTCCAGCTGGCCAGTAGGAGGTCCTGGTTGATTTCTCTGGTGTGTCTGTGACATTGATTGAGGCATTCTCCCTTAGTCTAGAGGGAGTGATTGAAGCTGTCAAATTCTTTTGCCTTCAATCAATGATGGGTTTTACCCTAGGGTGAGGTCATCCCTCTCCCTATTGTCAGCTGGTCTGGTTCTTCTGCTCACACCCCTGTGCCTGGGGAAGAAGTAACTGTTTATTCTGGGAAGGTGCTTCAGTAGTAATGGAGGTGTGGACTTAGAGTTCCTCCAGACCAGAGGAGCCCAGGGATGATGTCCACAGCTTCCCTGCACCAGAACTCTCCCCCCAGCCCTGACAGCAAACTCCAGATAGTCAGCACCAACACCACTGCCCCTCCATCCTAGTTGACCCAGGCCCCCAAGGTCTATCCCCACTGCTGATCAAGCAGGTCCAGCTCTCAGGTCCTCAGGCTCCCGGGCTCCAACACTGCTACTAATCAGGCTGATCTGCGGCTGATCTGCCCTCTGCTCTGGAACTCACCCAGGACTGTGAAAGACAAATCCTGAGGTAGATGATCTTTCTCCTGGCTTTTCTTTCTGGGCTTTGTTGATCCGATTTTTTTCTTAAGAGGTTTGTTTCATATCATAGACAGGGAAAGATCAGGAGACTTTAGAGCTGTGCCTATCTTCTCTCCACCATCTTGGCTGCAAGTCACAAGAATACATTTAATATTGACCTCACTTTCTAATTGTGAGAAACTACTACTACTATTACTACTACTACTACTACTACTACTACTACTAATACTAATGCTACTGCTATTGCTACTGCTACTGCTACTGCTACCTCTGCTACAGCTACTACTGCTGCTGCTGCTACGGTTACTGCTGTTGCTACTCCTGCCACCACAATTGCCACTGCTACCACTAATTCTACTACTGGTTGGTTGGTTAGCTCTTTCCCTTTGTTATCAGAGACGAGCAAAATGACACCATTATGCTAAAGATAAATTACAGTGTGTCTGACTGACACTGATAGGACCAATTCAAGTTGGGAATATTCTACCATAGACTAGGTACCAATAGTCCATGTGAAACCCTGGAGTGTTTACTCTAAACTTATGGATTCTTTGGATTCTGACAAAGGCACCATTACTAATAGTGCTACTAGTAATACTACCAGTATAACTACAAGAAATTAATATTAGAAAGCAACAATAAATATTTATAAGTGTTTGTTTGAACTTCAAAGTTTCCAAAAACAACAAATAAATATCTATATAGAATGTCTTTTGATCTTCAAGAAGACCTGTGTCTCTTAAAGTCTGAATGTTGTTAAGAGTTGAGATATATTAAGCCACAATCTATCTATACTTAGTTTTGTTATACACAAGGAATCACAGTAATTCAGAATATTAAACTCAAGAGAAGTGACAGATGTATTTTACCCAAGAATGACTCACAGGAGGCATTGTAAATGTTCAGGGACCGAAAAATAGGAAGGTAAAAATAAGAGAGGGGAAAGAGAACTGGTCATCAGAAGATATTGACTTAAATCATCCTTTTACAATTAATCCCTCTGTGACCTCAGGAAATTTGTTTTATCTTCCTTCCGTTAGTATCTTCATCTGTAAAATGAGAAGCATAAGACTGACAACTTCTAAGTTCTCTTTTACTCAACATCTATGATCAGAGAACCTTTGAAATCTGTCTATAATGATTACGAGGGGAACACTGAGTTTACAGGGAAGCAGAATCAAGAGAATTTGTTCAAAGATTTGGGTTTTTGTCTAACTTTTATTTCTAGATAGCATTACTCTTCAGGATACTCCCTTGGACTCTGGTACCTAGCCATTTACAGGTAAAGAATATATGTGAGGGAAGTACTAGGTAAACTATAAAGCAGTTTATAAATGTGTGATACTGATAAATACTTTTTTACCCCCACAAAGTTTGTCTTCTATTAAACTCATTTTAGACTAGAGGTTCACTTCTAAATACTGGGACAACCTCACAAAATGTTTTCTCAAGTTCTCTGTTTTAATGTAGCATGTATAATCACAAGATTAAATTACCTGAACATTCAGTCTATTAGTCAAATGAAGAGTAAAAATTCAATAAATTCATTATGATTGAATTTTTCATATTCATGCTTTGCTTGGAGTTCTTAACATTTATATATTCATTTAAACACAATTTTGAAAGCAAATATTTTCTTTGACAAACATAGCCTATGCTAGAATAAATTTGAAATTTATTTTTAGTCATATTGTGAAAGGTGTACCAAAATCTTAGTTCACTTTTAAACTTCATTGAATGTTGCTCTTTGTTTAGATATTGCAACTTCCAAGTGACAAAGTTAAAAACCTACAAGTGATTGTGAATTTGTGACTGAATTTCTATTAAATCAAAAGTAGCTGATACTTGAAATTAATGATTTTTTTCCATATCTCCTGAGACTCAAAGTACGTTGTGTGGTAATAATATCTTCAGTTATTTGACACCACTTGAAATTTGAGTCATTGAGATTGATTTGAGAAAAGTGAGGTTTAAGTGAGAAATTTGACATCTATATTGCAATATTTTAATTTCAATAAGTGTTTGATGACTGCTTTATGTAAAAAAGGTAACATTTAAAGGTGCAATGTGAAAAATATTTAAAGGTGCAATGTGAAAGCAATCTTTATACCCATCAATTTTATGATTACAAAGGCATCTTTCAATTACACATTATTTTTAATTATTTTATTCTCCCAAATAGCTTTTTTACTTATCTTATTGTATATTCTACTAAAGTATTCCTTAGATGTCACAAAATGGTATAGAAATAAACCTGGTTATCAAAGACTTTAATGTTAGAATTCAAACTCTGTTAGGTCCAAACAAGTTGATAAGACTTCAAGAATATGTCCAATAGTGGAAATAATGTCCATAATTTAAGAAGTAAAACACTTGTGGTTCAAGAAAGTCATTCACAAATATTTGGCTCTCAAATGACACATTTTTGAGCTCTTCACCATAATAAACTTATTTCATTCCCCAGCTTCTCCCTCTGCTCCTTTAGGATCTGATTGACTTATTTTTCCGATATCCTTCATTTTAAGGAGGTGTCTAAGACCAGGCATGTATTCATTCTTTTCCAGGCTAAATCCCTGAAATACTCAGAATTTCTCTGAGCCCCAATATAGCATACCTTCATTTCTTCCCTCATCCCAGTTCTTATTTTCCTAGCTACATAATATGTTATTTCCCAACTTGTTTATAAACTCCATGAGGGAAGGATTGCATTTATTTCTGACAGTTTCTGTCATCATTTAATATAGTGCTTTATATCATGTAAGTGTTTAACAAATGTTTGTTGACTTGATCTAAAAAAATATTTACTAATGGGTTTACAAAGAAACCTATATCATTGTGATAGAACCACATGATCAAAGAAAGCAACTAACTCAATTGCATCATTATAAAGAGAAGGAAAATGAGGTGAAGAGATAAGGAGTTATTTGCCCTGAGTGACACAGGCAGAAATATTGCGCTAAAGTCCACTGATTTCAAATGTACACCAGTGTTCTTTCAACAACATCATGTGGTTGTAGAAGATTATAACTAAATTGGGAGGAAAAGTGAGGCAGCCTTTTGATATATTAACATTGAAACGAAAAGCAATATTGGGTAGAGAAGTTGATATGTGAAAGATCTTCGGTAAAATCTTACCTCTCACACATATTGACTGTGATCCTGAGTAAGTCACAATGTTGCAATTCTCTAGTCTAGAGATGTCAAACTCCCCAAACTAATGCTTCAGGAAACATATTGAAATGTAATTAGCAAGTGTTGGACAAGATAAGTAAAAATACAATTCATTATAAATAATGTTAATTTGTGGTTTTCAATGACAATATGCTGAGCAGGCATCAATTTCTACTTAAGTTTGACCCCACTGCTCTAAGTGACTGTACACAAGTGGCAGAAAAGCAATACACTTGTGTTAGTTAAGCAGATTTTCTCCATCAATTCTTTCCTATACAAGTGAAATCACAGGTCAAGTTCCTCTCACTAAAAAATGTATGCCAGAGAGATAGTTTGCAACAAGGTAAAGAAGATTAACAAGAAAATTTCTACCTGAGCATACATTAAAAATACAGCTCTTAGTTCACATGGCCTTATGCTTAAGATTATAATTCAAGGTGCACAGGTATAGGTCTAATTTTTTATCTATTTACCAAAATATTTTTTCTCATAAAATTAAATATGATTATGGTATGATATGATATAGTATGCTTGTAAATATGACAAATAATGATATAATATGTAGAAGACTTGCACTGAGTCAAGAAAATCAGGGTTTAACCACTGCATTTAAGCACTCTTATTGTAAAATAACCTATTTAAAACTATTTGAATGAATTATTTAAATAGCTATTTAAATGTTACTATGATATAGTAAACTGATGCTTCATTATTTATCAACATCAGCATCAATTTTTGTTTCATTTACAAGGTATATGAACATGAGTAAATCGTTTAACTTATCATTAACCACAGATAATTCTCTAGGACTATGCAAATTGAACCTAAGAGATGAGGGTGATTAGACTTAAACAAACTATCAAGCATAGAAATTTTCCTTGACTACTCAGCTTTAGAAAGAAAAATAATTCTATTAGAGGTAAATTCTATCTGAAACCTAAAATAAAGTGATGGTAATAGGGATGGAATATATAACTTCTCATAGAGGAATCCAAGAGGTTCAAGAAAAGCAAGGGATTCTAGAAAAGCACTTTTCTTTTCAAGTTCATCCTAGGCAGACTATTTGCCTTCAATGGTTTACTTTTTTATAGATAAGAACATTTTAAAAATTATTTCAGACAAGTGATCACTTCACATATGGCATTTTTTGTTCTTTGCACTTTGAGCTGACTAAAGAATATTAATATAAAATAACCCATTTAAAACTATTTGAATGAATTATTTAAATTGCTATTTAAATGTTACTATGAAATTGTAAACTGAAGCTTCATTATTTGTCAAAAAAACATCAGTAAATTGGCAGATGTTTCTGACTGTAGGTGTAGGAAATTATTTCCTTACATTTTTTCCCAGTCATTCATCTTGTCCAGCTTTTCATGATCCTATTTGAGTTTATCTTGGCGAAGATATGGATGTGGGTTGTTATTTTCTTCTTCTCCTGCTCCTTTTACAAATGAGGAAACTGAAACAAAAAGAGTTAAGTGCCTTTTCCAGAGACATATAGTGAGTAAGTGTTAGAGGTCAGATTTGAACTTTGAAGAGATGAATTTTCCTGATTCTATGCCTCATGCTTTATCCATCCCTTTTTTCATGGAAATAAGGGCAGAGAAACTTCACAGTAGTAGTCCAGTTATGAGTATTATGTCCTTAGCAATCTGAAGACCAGGGAACTTCACCAATCATTGCTCAATTTGAAATAGTCTGCAAAGCACAATTATACTTCAGGGACAGAATAGGAGACTGAAAATTCTATTCCAAATATAGTGGAAATAATATCAAAGGGAAGATTCTAATGGCGGTAGGATCAGCAAAGACCTCATCTGTAAGACAGAATTTGAACTGATTCTAGAAGGAAGATAGAGAAGTCAGAAGGCAGAGGAAATTGGGTACTTTCCAACCATAATGGATAGTAACTGAAAATGAATGAAATTGAAGAAATAGAATAGGAAGAAATCTGGTGTTTCTATATTAGAGGGTTGATGGAGTCCACCCATCAATAAATATTTGGTAAATACACACTATGAGTTAGGTAATATAAGTGCTGGGGATAGAAAAAAAGACAAATGATAGTTCCTATCGTGAAGGAGTTTACATTGTATTTGGAGAAAAAGCTGAAAAGTCAGGGGAAAAATAGTAATATCCAAAGGATTTTAACCAAGTGGGAAATTAAGAAAAATATGAAATAGATGATCTTCATCAAAGCATCTGAGAGCTCTCCACCTACATTCAGAGGTTAGTAGCCTTGGGACATATAGTACATGATCAGTAGTAAAGTTTAAGAAGATAGAAATGGTAGGAAGAGGTCAATTAGGGACAGTTTTAAAAGTCAAACAATTTCTATTTGATGAAGGGGAAAAATTACAAAAAAAATAAAGATTATATGGAGAGAGAGAAAGAGAGAGAGAGAGAGAGAGAGAGAGAGAGAGAGAGAGAGAGAATGAGTCCTGATCAGAACCTTATAGGACATGCACAACAAATAGGTGTGATTTAGATGAATATCCAGAAAATAAACCTGAAAATGAATAATCTGACAAGTAGAAAGAAAATCAGAAGAGAACCCTGCCAAATTAACTGAGTGGAGTATAGAAAAGAGGCTGATCAACTCTATCAAATTTCATAGAATAATTAAATAAAAAAGATATAGGAAAAAGCATTAAATTTGGCTATAAGTAACATTTCTAATTTTGTAGTTGAATTAAGGGTTATCAAAGAAATTAGAAGAGTGAGAGGAAAGAAAGTAGGGACATCGATAATAGGTTTTATTTTCTTTTAATTTTGAATGGAATTTTGGTAATACTTATAATGACTGATATCTCTTAATTCAATACATGTTTCAATTGAGAAAAATTTTAATATAATTTATTAAATATTTACCACCTCATTGAGGACTGAAAGAATTTGATACATTTCCATAGGACCTGTGTTGCAAACAAACAAAATAAAAGGGTATGCTTCAATCTCTGTTCTGAATCCATCAGTTCTCTCTTTTGCAAGTCGATTTGTTTAAAAAATAAATTTATTTAATTTTTTTTAAATTTTACAATTTTCCCCATATCTCACTTCCCTCTCTCCACCCCCAAAGAAGAAAGTTTGTTTCCATGCTATACATTGATCTAAATTGATTGTGTTGATAGAGAAATCATAGCTTTGATAAGGAAAAAAATATGAGACATCAAGATTACATAAAAAGATAATTTTTTAAATTGCTAGTCCTTGTTCAAACACTATAAATGCTTTCTCTGCATACAGACAGTATTTTCCATCGCAGATAGCCCAAAGTTGTCCCTGATAGTTGCACTTATAAAATGAGTTACTTTATTATGGTTGATCACCAACCCCATGTTGCTGTTATGGTATACAATGTTCTTCTGGTTCTGTTCATCTCAGTATCAGTTCATGTGAATCCCTCCAGGCTTCTCTGAATTCCCATCCCTCCTGGTTTCTAATTGAAGAATAGTGCTCCATAACATACATGTACCACAATTTGTTCAGCCATTCCCTAGTTGATGGACATTCACTCAGTTTCCAATTCTTTGCTACCACAAAGAGAGCTACTGTGAATATTTTTACACAAGTGATTGTTTTACCCTTTTTCATGCTCTCTTAAGGGTATAGAACCAGTAGAGGTATTACTGGATCAAAGGGTATGCACATATTTATCAACCTTTGGACATAATTCTAAATTGTTCTCCAGAAGGGTTGGATGAGTTCATAGCTACACAAACCATCCCAGATTTATTGCATTCTTTCCAACATTGATTGTTGTCCTTTCTGGTCATATTAGCCAGGTTGAGAGGTGTGAGGTGGTACCTCAGAGATGTTTTAATTTGCATTTCTGTAATATTTAGTGATTTAGAGCAATTTTTATATGATAATGGATAACTTTGATTTCCTCATCTGTAAATTGCTTCCATATATCTTTTGACCATTTGCCAATGGAGTAATACCTTTATTTTTTAATAGATTCCACAAAGTTCTTTATATATTTGAGAAATGAGTCCTCTGCCATTCATGTTAGTTTTAAAAATTTTTCCTAATTCACTATATTTTTTTTGATCTTGGCTACAGTGGTTTTGTCTATGCATAAACATTTAAATTTAATGCAATCAGAATTAACTAGTTTGTTTTTAATGATGATCTCATATCTTCCTTGGTCATAAACTGCTTCTCTTTCCATAGATCTGAGAGGTAAACTATTCTTTAACCTCCTAGTTTGCTTATAATATTGTCTTTTTTGTCTAAATTCTGAATACATTTTGATCTTATCTTCATATAAGGTATGAAGTGCTGGTATAATCCTAGTTTCTGCCATACTAACTTCCAATTTTCCCAAGAGCTTTTATCAAAGAAAAATTTTATCCCCAAAACTGGACTTTTTTGGTTTATCAAAGAACAGATCACTGTAATCATTTCTTGCTATTGCACCTAGTCTATTCCACTGATCCATCACTCCATTTCTTAGCCAATACCAGACAGTTTTGATAACAGATTCTTTTTAATATAATTTGAGATAAGGGCTAGATCACCTTCATTTGCCTTTTTCCATTAAATTCCTGGATTTTCTTGATTTTTTATTTCTCCATATGAATTTACTTACAATTTTTCTAACTCATTAACGTAGATTTTGGGGATTTTGATTGGTAGGGCACTCAATAAGTAGTTTAATTTAAGTAGATTGCAATTTCTATTATATTAGTTAGGCCTATCCATGACCAGTTGATATTTACCCAGTTTTTTAAATCTGATTTTATTTGTGATAGAATTATTTTGTAGTTATTTCCACAGAGTTTCTGAGTCTGCTTTGGCAGGTAGATTCTCATGTATTTTATATTGTGTGAAGTTCTTTTGAATGCTATTTCACCTTCTAGTTCTTCCTGCTGTATCTTGCTATTAATAATTAGAAATGCTGAAGATTTATGAGGGTTTAATTTATACCCTGCAACTTAGCTATAGTTGTTAATATTTTCTAGTAGATTTTTAGATGATTTTTACGATTCTCTAGGTATACCATCATGTCATCTGCAAAGACTCAGAGTTTTGTCTCTTCCTTCCCAACTCTAATTCCTTCAAATTATTTCTCTTCTCTTATTGCTGAACCTAACATTTCTAATACAATATTGAATAGTAGTGGTGATAATGGGCATCCTTGTTTTACCTCTGACATTATTGGGACTGCCTCTAGCTTATAGTCATTGCATATAATGCTTGTTGATAGTTTCAGATAGTTAGTACTCATCATTCTAAAGAATGATCTATTTATTCCTGTGCTCTCTACTGTTCTTAGTAGGAATGGATATTGTATTTTGTCACAGGCTTTTTCAGCATCTATCGATATAATCATATGATTTCTGAAAGCTTTTTATTGATAAAATTAATTAAACTAACAGTTTTTCCAAAATTGAACCAACCTTGCATTCCTGGGATCATTCCTAGGTCATAATGTATTATCCAATGATAATTGGTTGTAATCATTTTGCTAAGATTTTAAGATTTTTGCATCTCTCTACTCATTAGAGAAATAGGTCTATAATTTTCTTTCTCTAGTTTGAATCTTCCTGGGTAAGGTATTATCACCATATTGGTGTCATAGAAAGAGTGAGGCATAGTTCCAACCTCACCTATTTTGCTAAAGAGTTTGTATAGAAATTGTTCCTTCAATGTTTGATAGAATTCACTTGTGAATCCATCTGGCCCTGGAGATTTTTTTTTCTTTGGGAATTCAATAATGGCTTGGTGAATTTCTTTTTCTGAGATAGAGTTATTTAAATATTTAACTTCCTCTTCATTTAACCTGGGCAACTTATATTTTTCTTAATATTTATCCATTTCACTTAGATTATCAAGGGTATTATCATATAGTTGGGAAAAATAATTCCTCATTTTTACTTTAATTTCCTCCTTATTGGTGGTGAGTTCAGCTTTTTCATTTATTACACTGGTAATTTAGTTTTATACTTTCTTTTTTTTAATCAAATTATCCAGGGCTTTATAAATTTTATTGTTTTTTCCATAAAACCAATTCTTGATTTTATTTATTAATTCTATAGCTTTCTTGCTTTCAGTTTTATTGATTTCTCTTCTCTTTTAATTTTTATAATTTCTAATTTGGAATTTCATTGGGGGGTTTTGATTTATTCTTTCTATAATTTTTTTAGTTGCATATTTAGTTCATTGACTTCCTCTTTCTCCATTTTCTTTATGTAAGCATTTAAAGATATAATATATCCCCTGACAAATGCCTTGGCTGTATCTCATAAGTTTTGGTCTTGTTATTATCATTATCTATGATGAAATGATTGATTTTGTCTATAAGTTGTTATTTGATCCACTCATTTTTTAAAGTGAGGTTATTTAGTTCCCAATTAGTTTTAGGTCTATCCCTTTCTCTCCCATTATAGCATGTGATTTTTTTGCATTATGATCTGAGAAGGATGCATTCACTATTTCTGCCTTTCTGCATTTGATTATTGGGTTTTTATGGTCTATTGCATGGTCAATTTTTGTATAAGTGCCATGTACTGTGGGGAAAAAAGTATATTACTTTCTATCCCCATTTAACTTTCTCCAAAGATCTATCATGTCTAGATTTTCTAACATTTTATCTACCTCCTTAACTTCCTTTTTGTTTATTTTATGGTTAGATTTATCTAAATCTGTGAGTGGGAGGTTGAGGTATCCTACCAATAGAGTTTTGCTTTCCATGTCATCCTGCAACTCATTCAAATTCTCCTCTGAAAATTTATGTTATACCACTTTTTGCATACATATTCAGAGTTGAAATTGCTTCATTATCTATGGTACCTTTTAGGAGGTTAGTTTTCTTCCTTATCTCTTTTAATGAGATCTATTCTTTCAGCTGCTTTGTGTGAGCTAAAGATTGCTACCTGTGATTTTTTCACTTCAGTAGAAGCAAAATATATTGTGCTCCAAACTTTTACCTTTAATCTGTTTGCATCTCTCTTCTGCAAATGACTTTCTTGTAAACAGCATATTGTAGGATTCTGGTTTTTAATCCAGCCTGCTATTTCTTTCTGTTTTATGGGACAGTTCATCTCATTCACATTCAACCTTATAATTATTAATTCTTTATTGCCCTGCAGGCTATCTTCCCTCTGTTCATATTTTCCCCCTTTCTTCACTTTATACATACTGCCCAGTATTTTGTTTCTGAATGCCACCACCCTTGTATCCAAACCCCCTTGTCTTTCTTTTCCCCTTCCCTTTGCCCTTTCTTCCTTCTGTTAATGCTTCTTTCCACCCCTTTCCCTTTTTTTATACTGAAATGTTAGATAAGTTTCTCAAATTAACTGATTGTATGTTAACGTTAGGCCTAATATAATGAGAGTAACATTCAGGTTGTTCTCAACTCCTCTTTTATTCATCTCTGTTGCAATAGGTCCTTTGTACCTCTTTATGTAATGTGATTCACCCCACTCAATCCCCTCCATCCTCCTGTCTCTTTACTGTCCCCTTTTTTAAAAGGGATATTGTTTTTAAATCATTCCCTCAGAGTCATGGATAAGTTATGAGTGTCCATCAGTTCTAGCTAAGAATATTCACTAATAGAGTTTCAATTCTCGAGAGTTATGAGAATCTTTCTCCCACATGGGGATATAGTCAATTTCATCTTATTGGTTAGCAGTTTTTTTTTTCTCTACTGATCTTTCTTTTACCTTTTCACATGTCTCTTGAGTCTCCTGTTTGATATATAAATTTCCTATTTAGCTCTGGTCTTTTCATAAGAGAAGGACATCTCTTATTTCGTTAAATGTCCATTTTTACCCTGGAAGAGAAGTCTCAGTTTTGCCAGATAGTAAATTCTTGGCTGCATTTCAGGCTACCTTGCTCTTCAGAATATTTCATGCCAGGCCCTTTGATCCTTTAATGTTGATATAGCCAAATCATGCGTAATACTTTCTGTGGATCCTTGGTATCTAAATTGTTTCTTTTTGAATGCTTTCAGGATTTTCTCTTTTATCTGATAATTCTGGAATTTGGCCACAATATTCCTTGATGTTTTCATTTTGGGATCCCATTCCAGAGGGGATCAATGTATTCTTTCAATAACTATTTTGTCCTCCGGTTCCAAGATATCAGGAAAGTTTTCCATGATAATGGAAATCTTGTAATATTAAATTCAGCCTTTTTTTCTCTTCAGTGTTTTCAAGAAGTCCAATGATTCTTAGATCACCTCTTCTCATTCTTTTCTCAAGGTCATTTTCTTCAAATTTTTCTGTTTTTTGGTTTTGTTCAACAGATTCTTGTTATCTCATGAAGTCATTAGTTTCCACAGATATCATTCTGTTTTTGATGATAAGAATTTTCTTCATTTACTGTTTTGAACTCCTTTTCAATTCTATTTTTGAAGGAGTTTTCCATTTGTTCAAGTGTAGTTTTGAGAGATTTATTTTCTTTTTATATTTTCCCAATTGAGGATTTGAGAGAATTATTTTCTTTTGTATTTGTCCAATTATATTTTCCAAGGATTTCTTTTCTTATTTCAAGGTGTTAATTTCCCTTGCAAGGTGCTAGTTTTCCTCTTGGTTTTCTTTTTCCAATTTTTTCCAATTGATTTTTAAACTCCATCATGATTTCTTCTAGGAAGTCCTTCTGGGCTGGAAACCAATTCATATTCTCCTCAGAAGTTCTAAACCTCTGAGTCTGGGTCTTTAATTGTAAGTACTTTTCTATGGAACACTCCCTCCCCTTTCTGCTGGCCTTTCTTCATTTTCCTAGGATCTTGTGTTGGGGGTTGCTGCTGGCTCACAGAAGTTTTGTTTTTAAATCCTTAGAGGCTTTGCTCACTTGAATTAACAACTCCAAAAGGGCCAGCCAATACGAGGTACTGGTTGCTTTCTCTGCATTGTCTGTGGCCTTGATTTGAGGGCCTCTCCCTAGATCTGGAGGGTGTAAGGGGTGGCAGCAGGGTCTGACTTACCCTTGAACAATGTGGACTATGCCCTGGGGTGAGAATGTTAATCTCCCTTTCAGCTGTAGGGGCTCTGCTTCCCACACCTGGGCCTGGGGACATGGAGGGGCTGTTACTGTGTTTGATCTGGGAAGAGGACCCTGCTGAAAGTATGGAGCTCATTGATGTACAACAGCACTCTTCAACTCTCTCATCTGTGGCTCCCCAGACCTCTGCTCCCATGGCCAAAACCTCCATGACCTTGGTCCCTGGCTTCCATGGTCAAAGCTTCCATGGCTGAACTTATGTTACTCTGGCTTTCACCATACCCCACAGTGGATCTCTATTTTCTGCCCCCAGTTCATCTACGATACCAGGAGATAGATCTTTTTGTAGATGTTCTTCTCTGAGCTTCTCTTTCTGGGTTTTGTGGATAGGATTTCTGTTAAGAGGTTTCTTTTGTATTATTTCTGAGGGAGAACCAGGAGACTGTTTTTCAGTGCCTGTCTTCTCTCCACCATCAATAGGTGGGAGTGTGCATCACAAGTCCTTTTTTCATAATATTTTCATTATCATTGCAATTGTCTTGAATGTCTATCTTGATTACTATCTTGAATATATAGCTGATATGATAAACAATGTTCTCCTGATTCTGCACAGTCCATTTTTCAAGATTCCTTACAAGTCTTATCAGGATTTTCTAAAACCATCTTGTTTATTTCTTTATAGCATTCTTCTACAACCATCTTACAGATTGTTTCCAGGCATCGTGCAATTTATGGGCATCCCCTCAGTTTCCAATTATTGGAAAAAAATATTTTATATATACACACACTTAGAACAATTTCCCTGTTCTTTGATCTTTTTTCAGATAAAGATTTAGGTCAAGGAGCATGCATAGTTCTATAACTCTTTGAACATAATTCCAAATTATTTTTCAGAATGCTTCTTCACAATTTCATTGATCAGTCTATCAGTGTCATGATTATCTCATTCCCTTAAGAAATTTTCATTTTTCTTTTCCCTCAATTAGCCAATCTAATAAATGTGTGTTTATGTATCAGAATTGTTTAAATTTATATCTCTTCATTTCTCATAAAGTCATTTTTTTACATTTGAAGGAATCATTTTCTTCAGTATGTATTCTTATCTTCTTTTTCCATCTAGCTATGCCATCTAGCCATCTTTAAGACATTCTTCTTCTCATTGAACTTTTAGACTGCTTTTTCCATTTGACATAAACTGGTTTTTAACTATTCATTTTTGAGGTGTATTTTTTGTATCTCCTTCACCAAATTGCTGACTTGGTTTTCATGATTCTCCTGCATCACTTTCATTTCTCTACCCATTTTTTCCTTTAACCCGCTTACCTGATTTTCAAAATCCTTTTTTGAGTTCTTCCATAGCCTGAGACCAATTCCTATTTTTCTTGAAGGCTTTGGATACAGGAACTTTGACTTTGTCAAAGTGTGGGTTTTGATCTTCCATGGGACTAAAGTAATTATTTATGGTCAGATTCCTTTTCTTATGTTGTTTATTCATTTCTCCAGCCTATGACCTGGTTTTAACACTCTTCCCAAGCTTTTGATTGGTTTGCAGTCACCTCCTGACTGACTCAAAACTCTGATTGCTCCCCTGCCTGTGCTTTGGTCTGTGGATAACTACAAGTACAGCCCTATGCCCTGGAGCTGTGAGGAGGGTCCCTACTCAGTTGCGTTAGTAAGGGGCCTGGTTTAAGACTTAAATCCGAGAATGGACAGAGCAGCAGAGGACTTCCCCAGGAATAGTAGAGAGACCTCAACCTCTCCCCAACCCCTTAACAAGGACTTAGTTGTCTGAAAGAAGCTGCTGGGTGCTTCCATAGGCCTATTATGGCTTCCAAGGTGGAACTGTGCTGAGGCCTGACTAGTCTGGACCCAGTTCTCACTCTGGTGAGGCAGTTTTCCCCACTTACCTTCCAAGTTGTCCTCGGTGATCCCTGGCCTGGGAGGTCTGGAAACTGTTTCCATTGACATAAACCCTGGTACCCCACAGGCTGTTCCTTGAAGTCTGGACCTAGTTCATTCAGTTGCAGCCAGGGCTTCATTGTGACCTCTTTCAACTCCGATGGAATAGAAACCTGCAAATCTTGCAAGTTGTCTTAGGCTGTAATATTGTTTCACTGGATCTTTCTATAGGTTCCACCACTCTAGGATTTGTTTAAAGTCATAATTTTAAGGCATTTGGAGTATTCTAGGTAAGAACATCTGGGAATTCCTGCCTTCACACAACCAACTTGACTCCACACTCAATTTATATCTCTCTAAGAAAAGTGATTTAGTGCAGTTATTTTACATGACTATAGGAAAGTTTGAAATTTTATTTTGCATTTTATTTTATTTTTCCCTAGTTACAAGCAAAATCAAGTTTCAACACTTACTTTAAAAAAATTTGCGTTGTGATTTCTTAGCCTTCCTCTCACCCCAATCCCTCTCATTAAATTTTGATTTAAGAACAAAAGTTCAGGTACTTTGAACATTTGTATTTCCCATGGGATAATGACTCATATGTTTAATTTTATATACATATATATATATATATATATATATATATATATATATATATATAAAATCCCTAGATATTTGAGAAAAGAAGCCTTTAAAAACAAAAACAAAACTACCCAACTTGCTGTAAATTATTCAGGTTCCTATTTCCTTCTAATTTGAGCTACCTTGATTTATTTGTGAAAAAGCTTTAAAATGTTATATAATCAAAGTTATCTACTTTAATTTTTGTACTCTTTTTGTTTGCTCATAAATGAGACAAGTACATTTTTTGATGATTACCTAAATTAATTAAGATGTCACCTATTATGTTTGAATCATTTATCATTTGATCTTATTTTGTAATATGATTGGAGAAGTTGGTGTATGCCTATATTTTGTGAAACTGCATAAAAGCTTCCCCAGTAATTTTCATCACATGTTCAATTCTTCCTGGAAAGCTAGGATCTTTGGGTTTATCAAACACAAGATTATTATATTCATTTATCACTATGTATTATACATTGAACTTATTCTACTGATTCATTCAATTTCTGCAGTGCAAGATTGTTTTGATGATTCTATCTATGTAATGTAATTTCAAATCTGCAGCTATTAGAACACATTTCTTCACATTTTTTCCATTGATTTCCTTGATATTCTTTTTTTTTTTTAGTTTTTTCAAGGCAATGGAGTTAAGTGTCTTGCCCAAGGTCATACAGCTAGGTAATTATTAAGTGTCTGAGGTCAGATTTGAACTCAGGGACTCCTGAATTCAAGGCTGGTGCTCTATTCCCTGCACCACCTAGCTGCCCTGATTTTCTTGATATTTGTAATCTTTTGATCCTCCAGATGAATGTTGTTATGATTTTTCTTATCTTTATAAAATAATTCTTTAGTTTGACTCTAGACAAATTAATTGAGATAGAATTTCAATTTTAAAAAATGATCAGATTATGGATGAGGAATTATTATTTCTCTAATTATCTTATATTTGAATTTATGTTTTTTAAGTCTATTCATATTATCCCTGAGTTTGTCTTAACAGGTAGACACTCAATTTTCGTTTTATGTTTTTTAAATTAGTGGCACTTATTTTAAATGAAATTTTACTATCTCTTTCTGTTGGAATTTATAGAAATTCTGATGATTTACATTGGCTAATTTTATATCCTGATACTTTCTTGAAATCGTTATTTCTTTTTTTATTATTTAATTTTATTTCTTCAACTACATACAAATGTAGTTTTCACATCCATTCATCTGCAAGTTCATGAGTTTCACATTTTTCAAACACCTTCCCTTTCCTTGCCCCCTCCCCATGGCAGCAAGCAATCTGGAAAAAGTTTTACATGTACAATTGTATTCAACACATTTTCATATTAGTCATGTTGTAAATGAAAAAAATGGAACTAATATCGAAAAATAGCCATGTGAAAGAAAGAAGCAAAATAAATGAAGTTGCTTTTGTTTGTTTGTTTTTAGTTTTTGCAAGGCAATGGGGTTTAGTGGCTTTTCCAAGGCCACACAGCTAGGTAATTATTAAGTGTCTGAGGTCAGATTTGAACTCACGTACTCCTGACTCCAGGGCTGGTACTCTATCCACTGTGCCACATAGACACCCCAATAAGTGAAGTTTTGAAAGTGTTTTGCTCTGCATTTACATTCCATAGATTTAATTTTCCTCTGTATATGGATGGTGTTTTCTATAATAAATCTCTCAGGATTGTCTTTGATCATTGAACTGCCGAGAGGAGCTGCAACCATCTTAGTTGATCACCTCACAATGCTGTTAATAGGAACAATGTTCTCTTGACTTTGCTCATTTCTCTCAGCATCAGTTCATGTAAGTCTTTACATGCTTTTCTAATGTCATGCCACTCAAGATTTCTTATAGAACAATATTATTCCATCCATCCAATTCAATAGTATTCCATTCAATATAAAAAATCTTGTTCAATCATTCCCTAATTAATGGACGTTCCATCAAATTCTAATTCTTTACCACACCCAAAAGAACTGCTATAAATATTTTTGATGTTGGAATCTCCCCATTTTTTATGATCTTTTTGATATGTAGACCTATCAGTGCAATTACCGCTTCAAAGGGTATTCAGTTTTGCCGCTTTTTGAGTATACCTTCAAATTGCTCTCAGAATGACTGGATAACTTCGTAGCTCTGCCACCAGTGTATCAGTGTCCCTATTTTCCCACATGTTCCCCAACATTAATAATTTTTCTTATCTAGCTTTTAATTATTTCAATTATTTTAGCTTTTTCTCTGTTTCTCTAAGTATACCATCATGTCATCAGCAAAATAATATTTTCCATTTTCTGTTATTATTTATTTATTTATTTTCATGTATATGCACATGAATATTTCCAAGTTACCAAAATTTTCTTCCACCTTACCTTCCCACCCTCATCCCCTCAGCAGGGAACAGTCAAGTTAACATATTAAATATATATTTTGATAAACATATTTACAAATTAGTAATTTTTGGCATTCATCTAATTCAGAAGGGTTTTTTTTTTTCTGTGTGCTTTGTTTTGTTTTTCTTCCTCTTGTTGGGGATAACATTGTCCATAACTAGTCAAATACAGTGGCCCTAACTAATTCCGGACAGCCAAATTGTGCTGTTTCCATTAAGGTTGTTCATCTCACGCTGTTGTTGTTTATGTATACATTGCCTCTTGGTTCCACTCCCTTCACTCATCATCAAATCCCATAAGTCATTCCATGCTTCTCTAGAGTCTGACCATTAATGGTTTCTTATAGAAAAATACTATTCCATAGTATTCATGTACCATAACTTGTTTAATCATTCCCCAATTGATGGGTATCCCCTAAACTTCCAATTCTTTGACACTTCAAAAATAACTGCTAATGAATATTTTGGAACATGCAGGACTTTGTCTATTTTGTCTATTTTTTTTATAATTTCTTCTGGATATAGATCTAGAATTGGAATTGCTGAGTCAAAGGGTATGAACAGTTTATTGCTTTTTGGGCTTAGTTCCATAGTGCTCTCCAGAAAGGTTGGATCTGTTTACAACTGCACCATCAATGTCCCAATCCTGCCACAATATCGCTTCAACATTGATCATTGAGCATTTTCCTCATCTTGGGTAATCTAATAGTTGTGAGATGATATTGAACTAACCCTGAATTTCTGGTATAAAAACACAAGGTCATGATATATGATTTTTGCAATATATTGCTGAAATATCCTTTTTTAGAATTTTCTTTACAATTTTTCCTATGATATTCATTATATAAATTTATCTATATTATCTTTCCCTGTTTTTGCTCACTATGGTTTAAGTCTTAAAAATCATAGTTTTCAAATGAATTATTTGACATTATCTTCAATTGTTCCTTTATTTCTCACAAGGTTTCTATTTTCCAATTGATGAATTCTAATTTTTAAGGAATTAATTTCTCTAGTGAATTTTTGTTTCTCCTTTTTCATTTGGCCAATTGTACTTTTTTAAAGAAATTATTTTCTTTTTAAAGAAATTCTTTAATGAATTTTTATACCTTAATTTTCATTTGACTTACTCTGCTTTTTTAGGAATTCTTCTTGTCAACAAATTTTTGTTCTAATTTGGTAAACTCTTCCTTGCAAAGCATTTTCCTCTTCTTTGAATCATTGTGCTTCTTTTATCACTTAGTATATTCTATTTTTAAGGTGTTATTCTCTTCAGTACTTTTTGTGCCTCTTTAATCCAACTATTGATTCTCTTGTTATACTTTTCTTGCATTCTTGCTCTCATTTCTCTTCCCAATTTTTCTTCTTTCTTTCTTTCTTGATTGTTAAAATCCTTTTTTAAGCTCTTCCATGGCCTGAGACCAATTGTTGTTTTGAATGTAGCAGTGTTATTTTATCTTCCGCGATGTTTGTACTTTGTTCTTCCCTGTCACCATAGTAACTTTCAGCAATCATTTTTCTAACCTATGTCTTGACTTTTCTCTCCATGCTAAAAAGGGACTCTGCTTCCACATTGGAACTATCCCAAATTTCAGGATTTTTGTGCAAATGTGTTTTCTGAGATAATTTTGGGGAACTGAAAGTTTTCTGTTCTAATGCATGATTTAGGGAGAGGTGTGTTTACTATTCTCCTGACTCTTTTCTGCCTGGGTTGATAGAGTTTCAGGTCCCATACTTCCAAAAATTTTTGAGTGCTATTGCTCCTTCTCACCTTGGACCAGAAGTTTAGAATGGTGTTCCACAGTCAACAGTTGGAAATACAACAGAATTCTGCCTCAGGTGTCAAGAAAGGGATCCTTCTAATCTCTTTCTGACCAGTTGTTTGACCCTATTACCAGCTGAGAGATCCAAAAACTGCTACTACCACCACTGATTAATTTACCCCCAAAACCTACTTTTGGTTTGCTGAGACACAGTCTAGGTTGCAATATTCTCTACTCTTACCTTGATGCTACAGCTTATTTCTGTTGTTCTATGTTGTCTTAGATTGGAAATTTTTTTCACTTCATAATTTTATTTGCTCTACCATATCATAATTTGTTGTGAGGAATTACTTCAAGATTTTTTTAAGGATTGGGGGGAGAGTTCACATGAATCATTTTACTACTAGTCTCCATCCCCAAGAACAATTATTAAAATTATATTTGATATAAAATATCATCTCTTCATCCTTTCCTACCTCCAGTAAAATGTATTTTGTGAAAATCAAATAACGAGAACCAGGAAACAAAGAGTTTTTAAGTAATATTTTGTTCACACATATCAGAAAATGTCCAGCTTGATTGCTTTCTGTCCAAGAAATTTTGTCATGAATGGCAAAAGGCAAAATGAAATATGAATCTCAATGACATTCAAGTGAATAGACTACTGATATGAGAATCGGAAACTATGGAACTACTTTATAAGAAACAAAAATCAAGGGATTTCACCTTATTTGATTTTCACTATTGTAGGTTTCTAACTTGTGTGTTTTTATGTATGTGTGTGTGTGTGTGTGTGTGTGTGTGTGTATGTGTGTAATAGATGGAGGGTAAATGGTAAGGAATGAATTGAATAAGATGTCACAAAGGATTTGGCATTGAAACTTGGAGGATAAATATTATGTTTAGAATAATAATTAACATCTATGTCAATTTTTCAATAAGTAATCAATAAATTCTTACTATGTTTCTGTCGGTTGGTTGGTTATTGTCCTTCATTCTCAAAAAGTAGCAAACTGACATTACTATATTAGAGTCAAGTTACAGTGTGTCTGACCAAGGTTTATCAGACAAATAAATATGAGCTCAGAATGTTTTTTCACAGTTTGAGTGCAAATGGTTCATAAGCATATTTGGAGTGAATTCTGTAAATTTTTATAACTTATGTGCCTATCGAATTGCTTCTATTCTACTTTGCTCAAAAAGCACAGCATGGTCTCTGATGAGGGCAGTTCATATTGCACAGTTCTGTATTAATATCTCACATATCACACAAATATCACACACAGTTACAAAAATTTTAAGAGAGACTTTGAGAGAGTCCTTGCATCACTATCCGTAAAATAGTTAATTTGACAATAATACTTTTGGCATTTGTAATATGTGGTCAGCCCATTTGGAGTTGCACTCTTTGTTGTAGAGTTTGATTACTTGAAGATTAGTTCAAGAAAGGGCCTCAGAATGTGGCATTCTATCCTGCCAGACGGACTACAGAATCTTTCTAGGACAATTAAAATAGAAGTGATTCAGTTTCCAGGCATGATATTAGTATATTATCCAGGTTTCACAGGCATAGAACAATTCTAGAATAGTCTCAAAATACTAGACATGGCATGTAGTCTTTGGGAGGAATGAAGTTACATTTACCTAATTGAAAGAAAAAAAAAACCTTCAAACCCCTCAGCAAACATTGGTATTTAATAATCTATGTGATTATAAATAAAAGAGACAGACAGGGTGTGAAAGTGATGGAGGCAATGTGTGGCACAGAGTGATGTACTGATCATGGACTTATGTAATTTAGATAAAAATAAAATAAAAAGAACATTCCTTAATCCTAAAAATGGTGCATTTTAATGGTCAAGATAAGTATATAAAGGGGTGGCTAGGTGATGCAGTGGATAGAGCACCAGCCCTGGAGTCAGGAGTACCTGAGTTCAAATCCGGTCTCAGACACTTAACAATTACCTAGCTGTGTGGCCTTGGGTAAGCCACTTAACCCCATTGCCTTGAAAAAAAAAAAAAAAACTAAAACAAAAACATAAGTATGCAAAAATATGTATATAATAGATAAACAGTGGTGAAGCCATAAAAAGTGGCCTGAAAGGGGAAGCTATTAACAGGTTAGTGGACTTTCAGAAAAATACTCATTTCAAAATTGATAAATGAACTAAGGATATAAATAAAATAATTCACAAAGAAGGAAACCTAGAAACTTATAGATAATAGAAAAATACTTCATATCCTTACAAATTAGAGAATAATTAACAAACAATTCTGATATAATACTGTATCTCAAAAACATCAGAATAGCAAAAATTGCCAAAAAAGGAAAATTTTAAATGTTGAAGGGACTGTGGGAAAGCAGATACACTGATGTAGTATTATTTGACATGGGATGAGTTGCAATCATTCTAGAAACTATTTTGGATTTGTTACCATAGAATATTTGTCTTTTGTTGTTAGGCATTTATTAAATGATTCAGGTACTACAATATATGTTGCAAATGTGAAAAAAAAGTGGTAAAGAAAAAAATAGATGAGTAAATACATAAAAAAATTAAATAAATGAATGAAAAGTTGGTTAGGTTAGCAAACAAATAAATGAATAAGAAAATCAATAAATTCTTTACTTGAACAGTTTACAATATTAATGAGGTAGACAGGAAAATAAAGTACAAGTAAGACATATAAGGACATATATATATAATCAATAAAAGGGAAGACTAGTATTAAAGGGGATTAGAAATTTTTTCTTAGGACTAAAAAGAAGACATGTAAATGAGTGTGAGAGCATTCCAAACGTTTAAAATAGCCCACTGAAAATACCAAGAGTCTAAAGATGGGATGTTTTGTGAGAAGAATATTAAGAAGGAAAATTTAAGTGGATCATAGAACATATAGGGGGAATAAGGTGTGAGAAACCTAAAAAACTAGGATGCCAGGTTGAAATGCAATTTTATATTTTTTATTATTTTTTATTTTATATTTTTATATTTGATCCTGGATATAATGGCTAGCCACTAGAGTTTGTTTTGTTTTTTTTAAGTAGGAAGGTAACATGATAAGATCTGAACATTAGGAAGATTAATTTTTCAACTGCTGTCTTCTTTAAAGGTGACAAAAAGAATAAATGTCCATTATGTTCAAAATTATTTATATAGTCAATTTTCATGTTTTTTTCCCTTTTTGTGTAGGCAAAATCATGAGAACTATGGGAAAGCTCCTCCATTGAAGGAATAAAGTGTGCCATATGGATGTGAATTTCAATCAACAAAAGGAGGAAAGTTAGAATATGTCCTCAGATCAAAGTCAGCCTAAGAGGAGCAGTGATGCACTGGAAAGAGCACTGATTCTGGAATAAGGAGGACCTGAGTTCAAATTTGACCTCAGACACTTAATAATTACCTGTGTGACGTTGAACAAGTCACTTATCCCTATTGCCTTGAATATATAAAAATTTAAAGACATTCAACCTCATATATTTGATACTTGCCAACTGTGTGACTTCAAGCAAATCACAACCCATTACATCAACAAAAAAATAGTAGTCACCATATTTGGCAACTAATTTATTATCTCCCAGTATAATAGTGAAAACCAATAAATGGATAAAAGACTGGTCCAGAATAAATATAAAGCAATTAAGTTAGCAGTAAAGTAAAAAAAAAAAACTTTGAGGTAAATAGTAGGTTTATTCTCTGACAAAACAAATTTTGGGGAGAGAAACTTGGATATTTTAAACACCAAAATACTACAGAAAATGGCAAGTTTGTCAAATCACATATTTATCTTATCATAACTATAAAAAACTTTTTTTAAGAATATAGATGTATTAAGGGCATCTTTGCTAAAACTGTGAGCAGGGAAGAGACAGGCTTCTAAAAAATCAGCATCTGTGACAAGAATCCTTAAGGGAAAAAAAGTCTGAAATTCTTACAGACTACAAAATCCTACTGAATATTCTTTTTTGCTTTGATGATGATAAATAAATTTCTTATTTGAAAGAAAAAATGAATTCCTAAAGGTTTTTTCAGCAAGATGCTCTGTATGAATTGTTTATAAAATTCATTGAAGGATTCAACTATAAAGAAAATGTTATCCTCTCATTAGAAGTATCAAGTGAGATTTATCACAGGGAGACATACTTAGTAGAAGTATTTCTCAGGGTCATGAAACATCAAGTGGAAGAAAGTGTGAAAAAAATGATTTCCAAATGTTTTTGATACCCCAGTTGCTTAACAACTCCTCACAATTCTTATTGCTTTGGAAAGATTTATTGGAGAATATACTAAATGCCAATTTACATAAATTATTTAAATTTTTAATTTAATTTTCATTTATCATTTATTTCATGCCAAATGCTACATTTTTTTTAGGTTTTTTTACAAGGCAAATAGGGTTAAGTGACTTGCCCAAGGCCACACAGCTAGGCAATTATTAAGTGTCTGAGGTCAAATTTGAACTCAGTTCCTCCTGACTCCAGGGTCAGTGCTTTATCCATTGCACCACCCAGCCACCCCTCAAATGCTACATTGTTGTAAATAACTATTTTCCCCTTTCAATATTTTTATATAAGGTTTTTTGTAAGTTACTTGAGCATAATATTCAGAAATTCATAATGCAAATTTAATTTTATTTAATGATGAGGTTTCTAAATCAAAATCATATTAGGCCTTTTAGCCCTATTTATTCTTAGAAAATTTTTAAAAATTATAGGATTATAGAACTCAAGAAAGGTTTAGAGCATTAATTAGTAAAAAATGATTCAAACCTTCCACAACTGCACTTGACCTCTTATTCTACCTCTATAGTAAATAGAATTTATTGATTACATGGGATTACTGTAGGTCATTTTCTAACCCTTGCTACCATCACTTTTCTAGTACGTCCCTAATGTCATCAAAATAGGAACTCTGTCCTATTGAGTCATTCTTTCACATCTCTTTATATGGATGCAATATTTTTTCTTCATAGAATTTTATTTTTTCTTAAATTACATGTCAGGATAGTTTTTTGTAAAATTTTGAGTTTCAAATGTTTCTTTCTCCCTGTTTCTTCTCTGCCTAAAACAGCAAATAATCTGATATATGATATAATGTAAAAATCATATTAAACATATTTCCACATTAGCCATGTTTTGAAAGGAGAATCAGAATGCTCCAAACTACGTTAGAAAAAAAACTCCATAGTTCTTTTGCTGGATTTGCTTTTCATTTTCCATCATGAATATTTTGCAACTGTCTTAGATCACTGTATTGCTGAGAAGAGTAAAGTCTTTACAGCTGATCATCACACAATGTTGCTGTCAATGTGCCCAATGCTCTCCTGCTTCTGTTTATTTCACTCAGTACATACATCCATATAATTGTTCACAGGGTTTTTCTGAAATCTACTGCTCATCATTTTTTGTGGAACAATAGCATTCCATTACATCCCTTTAAATAAAGACATTTTTGTCCAGTCATTTCCCAGTTGATGGTCATCCACTCAATTTTCAATTCTATGTAGGGAAGTTGGTCTATATTTTTCTTCCTATAGTCTCCTTGGTTTGGGCAGCAGAATTGTATTTCTTTCATAAAAGGAATTTGGTAGAATTCCCTGACTTCATGGATACATTTTGTGAAGATGAGAAGGTAAATTTCTTCAGTTTTATTCAGAGGTATAGCATGTCTAACTTTTTCAAAATTCTGTTCACCTTTATAACTTCTTTCTTGTTTATTTTGTGCTTAGATTTTACCATAAAGATTTAACCTAAGAGAAGTTGGTTGAGATGCTCCATGAATATATTTTGCTGTCTATTTCTTCTTATACTCCCTAAATTTCTCCCTTACATATTTGGATGCTTTACTATATTTGGTATGCGTATGATGAGTATTGCTATTGCTTCTTGGTCTATGGTACCTTTTAACAAGATGTAGCATCCTTCCTCATGTCTTAAATAGATCTATTTTTGCTTTTGCTGTATTTGAAGTCAGGTTTGCAACTCTTACTTTTTTTATTTCAACCAAAGTTTCAGTCTTTTACCTTTATTCTGTGTGTATCTCTGTTTCAAATATGTTTCCTGTAACTAACATATTGTAGAATTCTGTTTTTTAATTCACTGTGCTTTCTGCTTCAATTTTATGGGAGAGTTCATCCCATTCATATTGACATTTATGATTACTAATAGTATTTCACTCCATCCTATTTTCTTCATTTTTATATTTTTTCACTCCTCACCAGGGTTTGGCATCTGACCCCCTTCCTCAATCTTTTCTCCCTCATATCAGCCCATTCTCCTTATCCTTAATTTACAGTTTCCCTTCCTACTTCCCAATAGAATAAGATAAATTTCTATACCTAACTGATTTTTTTGATAGTCACTCCTTGAGTCACATCCAGTAAAAGTAAGATTTAAACAATGATCTCCCGTCCCTTTTTTCCTTTAATTGTCTTTTGAGCCTATTTATGTGAGGTAATTTACACTATTCTTTCATTCTCTTTCCTCTTCATTCAGTACAATCTATTCTTCCCACATCTTATTTTTATATCATTTTATCTTTATTTCAAAGTCAACATACTCAAACTCTCTGTTCATGTATACTTCCCCTAACTGCATATTTACAGTTACTGCATATATATATATATATATAGTCACCTATGCAATCACTGAACAGACAGGGTTAGACTTGGGCTAAGAAGAATTATTTGCATAAAAATTCATTCTGGGGATTGCTTAGGAGAATACTATAAAGTATGAAGCTAATTAGGATTATAAGTCAGACTTTGATCATATCTGCAGTTAATATTTGAGCTTGAGAAGGTCTGGTGATGCAGGCATAATTTCAATGGAGAAATTGCTAGCCTGTGGAATATATGGGAATGGCAGTCACATTGGAATAAGTGGAGGCTTAAAGATAGTATCTTTTGTCACTCAGAAAACTAGAATATAAATGGATAGCTTCAGCCTATGTACTGATGATATGACTTGGAACTGATTTCAGCTTAATAAAAAAAAATCAAACATAGAGACACTAGTGGCTACCATAAATTCCACTGTAACCTGGCTCTAGTATCAGTTCTGAATAGAAAAATGATGGAAAGAATATCGTGACTTTCAACATGCAAGCTACAAAACTAGCACTATCAATAAGGTTAATTATCCTGTTTTGACAACCCTATCCTTATAGAGTGGGTAAAATAATTTTTACATGCTTTACCTGTGTTGTTAATGAACTTAAGTCACTTACCACAAATAATTTGCTACAGTTCAGACTAGAATAGTTAGTGGGGACTCAATCAGTTTAAGAGAATATATATACATATATATATATATATATATATATATATATATATATATATATATATATGTAACAAGTTTTGTAAAGGTAAAAGACACAAGACTTGATGCCTGATTGGGATCTGACATAAGAAACTAGAATGACTCCATGGTTGGAAATTTGGGTGATGTATGGTGATATATGGTGATATACTTGAGGAAAAAATGTTTCTAGAAAGGTGTTAATTGATTCAGGTTACATCAGATTTTGTTCGAATGGTCTGGAAACATTCCTGTAAAGCTGTCTAGAAGAATCTATCTTAAGAGAGATATGAGGATTACAATATCTGTCTTTCTATCTATCTGTCTGTCTGTCTGTCTGTCTGTCTGTCTATCTATGAATCTAATCTTCTTGGGCACATTAATTTAACTAAAGGAGTTTAAATGACAACTGAAAATAAGTAAATAAATAAATAAGCAAACAAATGATAAACAAATGAATTAAAATGATAAATAAATAAATGCCTGAATATAAAAGGGCCCAGCAGGAAAACTTGGGAGTTATCTGTGTTCAGGTAGTGTGGCAATAATAATTAGATTCTCAATCTCTCTCTCTCTCTCTCTCTCTCTCTCTCTCTCTCTCTCTCTCTCTCTCTCTCTCTTTCTCTCTCTTTCTCCATATAGGGAATCTCACAAAATTAATGATTAACTCTGGCATTTAGTAGAAAAACGCAATAATTGCATCAGTAAAGTAATTCTCTACTAATATACTACCCAAACAGTTCTCATATTTTTTCATCAGAACATTTTCAGTGAAGTTCATATTTCATTTCCATTTCCTTTCCTTTATATAAATCACTACATCATGCCACATAACCAACACATAAAAGTTCCTGAATAGTTGTGAATTCTGATGTTTGTTGAAAAACACTATTCATCTGAAAATTTATAAGATGCCTACATTTCAGTTACAAGAGGAAAGTTCTAAAATCTGTTATCCATATCAAAGAAATGGCTTTTTCATCTATAAAGACAAAAAGAGAAAGACCAGAGAATCATTATTCATGTATTACATTCAAAGTCAAGTAGAAACATGTAGAGTACATAAATTCCCCACCCCAAACGAACTTGTTTGAATTTTATAAATTTCATTTTTTTTATGTTCCAACTATTGTAATTCTAATTTTCATCTATTTAAATTATTGGTTTTTTTCTAATATGATTTGTAGTGATAAGTTAAAAAGGATGAGTGAAGTAAGAGATGAATTAAACTTCCAATTCAAATGTACTTGCACAAATTCATTGGACTTTGGAAAGAAATAAAATATTTTTTCCTTAATAAATTATTTTACTTTCAGGACTCCATACCCAGGAAATCATAAATCACTAGGGGGAAAAATACTGCAGGTTTTCTTTTAGGTTTCAAAGTTTTGTTGTTGTTATTTTGGGTGAATTGGGGCAAAACGGTATAGAAATGTTAATGAAATGTTTTAACCAGAAGAATGTATTGTTTTAAATTTTTCCATTGATATCACTTCATTCAAAATATCTTTAGTAGTAGTTGTATTCACATGTCCATCAGCATTATATAAACACTACTGTGATTAATAAACTACTTTGCTACAAATTAAGATAATTAGTAAAGCAATTCTTGTTATTCATTTGATTATTTCTTTTTTAATTTAAGTACTTGCATTTGTTTGGGGGTAGATTTTGTCTTGTGGAAAATATTTTTCACCAATATTAATAATTTTAAGTTATATTATCAAGGAATGAGAAAATTATGATAGTACATGGAATTTTAAATATCTATTAAGAACAAAATATTTTTTCTATTTTAATTTTAGTATCATTTAATTATAGTATTTTAATTTTAGTAATTTTTTTAGTATTTTAATTTTAATATCATTTAACTTTAGTATCATAATTTTAGTATCATAATGTTTTGGTAAACATTTCCTAATGATATTTTAACTTAAATAATTAATTTGACATTTTAAAAAATGATCTCTAAATTTTCTCCCTTCCTTTAGTCCCCTGCTCCAATTAAGGAAACAAGGATGTTCATTATACATGTAAAATTATACAAATGTATTTTCCTATGATTTTGTCAGAAAAAAAGGAAGAAAAAAATTAAAAGTAAGAAAATTATACTGCAGTTTAAAATCAAGAGTTTTAATTATTGTAGATCAATGTAGCTAGGTCTTTCTACTACTTTTTACAATGATCTTCTACTTCTGTTCACTTCATTTTGTACAAGTTTATATAGAAAACCATCCCCCACATCATTTCCCATGGTATAAGAATGTTCCATCACAATCATTTACCATAATATATTCTCCATTGTCCAATACAAGAATATTCCCTAAATTTCCAACTTTTTTCCTCTACAAAAAAGATCTATTATAAATAATTTTGTTCATAAAGGTCCTTTCCCCTTTTTCTTTAATAGATTTGGGATGCAGATGTACTAGTGATATTGCCACACAATTTTCTGATTCTTTTGCCTTGTTTCAAATTACCCTCCAGAATACTTGGATCACTTTAAATCTACACCAATAGTTCATTTGTTATGCTGAATTTTTGTCAATCCCATCTAGCAATGTAATTTCTGCTAATTGCAAGGAATTATTTCAGAATTACTTTAATTTGCTTTTCTTTAATCTATAGTGATTTAAAGTATTTGTCATTATGAATATAGACAAGTTTGATTTATTTATTTATTCATTTTTGGAAATTGCCCGCTCATTTCCAATGACAAATTACCAATTCAGGAATGATTTTATTTTTTTTATGAATTTGACTCAGTTCCCTCAATTTGAATAATAAACTTTTATCAGAGAAACTTGCTATAAAAATTACTCTAGCTTTCTACTTTCCTTTTAATTTTGTGTACATTGATATTACTTGTGTACAATCTTTTTAATTTCTCATATTCAAAATTATTCTTTTGATTCCTGTGATTCTGTATATCTCTGTTTTGGTCACAACTCTCCCATTATCTATAGATCTGAAAAGCATATTTCTCCATGATCCCCTAATATATTTATTCTTTTATATTTATTTCTTAAATAATGCATTATTTGTTTTGAGTTATGTGTAAAATAATTACCATTATTTTTTTATAATTTTTGAGTTACAAATTTTCTCCCTTTCCCCTCTTTCCCTTTTTTGAAAAAGTAAGTAATTTGCTATAGATTATACACGTGTAAGTTAGGTGACACAAGTGTATAGAGAACTGTCCTTCGAGTCAGGAGGGCAGGAGTTTGAATCTTGCCTAAGACATTGGAAACTTACTAGCTATGTCACCTTAGGCAAGTAACTTAAACCTGATTTCCTTACTTCCAGAGACATCTCCAGCCATTCTGATTTATATCTGGCAACTGGACCCAGATAACTCTGGAGGAGGAAATGAGGCTACTTACTACTTAGCACAATACTCCCTCACTCAAATCCGATTCATCACTTGTCCTGGCATCATGTCCCTGATATGGTAATCTTTTTAAAAAAAACAAAGCACAGGTGCAGCTAGGTGGCCCAGTGAATAGAGCACCAACCCTGGAGTTAGGAGTACCTGAGTTCAGATCTGGCCTCAGACACTTAATAATTACATAGCTATGAGGTCTTGGTCAAGCCACTTAACCCCATTTGCCTTGCAAAAAAAGACCTAAAAAAAAGGACAAACATTATTTCCATATTAGCCATGTTGCAAAAAAAGGATGTTTGGGCTTTTCCTTTATTAAACCCTAGATTACTCTGGTCATTTACTACTGCACATTGCCTATCGAATCTATTCTACTGATACTGGAGTGGTTTGCACTTTCCATCTCTGGCTCATTTTATAGAGGAGGACTTGAGGCAAAAAGAATTAAGTGATTTTTCTCAGGGTCATTTTGCTAATAAGAGTATAAGGTCAGATTTGTTCAGGAAGATGAGCCTATCTGACTTCAAGACCAATACTCTATTCACTGTGCAAGCTAGATGTCACTATATCTTTATATGTATACTATTTTCCATTTAAAAATTCTAATTATTCCTATTTTTCTGAAGATGTTAGTTGGAATAAGTGTTTTATATTAATCAATAAGCATTTTCTCCATTGATTGAGATAAATGTTCTGATTTTGTTATTGATACATTTATTTCGCTGATATTTTTTTAATATTGAGCAAGTCCTATATTCCTAGAACAAATCTCAGCTTATGACAGTATATAATCTTTGAGATACATCACTGTAATCTCCCTGCTAGTATTTTAAAATTTGCAAATCAATATAGATCAGGGAAATTTGTCCTTAGTTTTCCTTCTCTGCTTTGATGCTTCCTGGTTTGGATATCAGCACCAAATTTTTATCATTGAAGGACTTTTTTTGGATTCGTTTGCCTATTAAAAATAATTTATATATTATTTGATTTCATTATTCTTTGAATGTTTGGTAGAGTTCACTTGAGAATCTATCTAACCTGTTAGCCCATTTATGACTAGTTTCATTTTTTTAAGAATTCTATTTCCTTTTCTGTTAAACTGAGCAATTTATATTTTTTAAAATATCCATTTTCACATAGGTTGTTACATATTTAAGTATTCAATTGGACAAAAATAGCTTCTAATTTCTTATATTTCATTTTCTTGAGTGATGAATTTCTCTTTTTGTTTATGAGACTGGTAATTTCATTTCTGACAGATTGCTTTCCGTGGGCATTTCTGACAAATTGCTTTCCATGGGGGATTGGGGAGAGGGAAGTAAGATTGGGGGGAAAATTGTAAAACTCAAATAATATCTTTCATAAAAATAAATTTAAAAACTCAATTCCCAGTGGCTTATCTATTTTATTGGTTTTTCTTTTTTCATAAAGTAGCTCCTAGTTTTATTCATTAGTTCAATAACTTTCTTGACTTCAATTTTATTAATCATTCTTTTTTTTGCAAGGGGGGTTCCAATTTAGCAATTTAAGTGTGGATATTTGATTTACTATTTTCTATTTTTAGTTGCTTGTCCAATTCATTGAAATTTTCTTTATTTTCTTATTTATATAAGCATTTAGAGATGTGCATTTTCCTCTTACTACTGCTTTGACTGCATCCCATAAATTTTGGTATGTTGTTTCAGTGTAGGCATTCTTTTTAATAACACTATTGATTACTTCTATGTTTTGTTTTCAAACTCATTCATTCATTAGAATTCGATGATTTATTTTCCAATTAATTCTTATCTATTTCTCCATGAACTTTTATTGAATATAATTTTATTATATTATGATTTGAGATTCACTTATATTTCTGATTTTCTGCAATTGTTTTTTTTTTTTGCCATAATTTATGTTCACATTCTGTGAAGGTACTATTGTCAGATGCCAAGAAAAATGATCTACTCCCTTTTATTCAGTTTTCTCAAGAAGTCTATCATAAGTAACTTTTCAAAAATTTTATTCACATCTCTAACTTCTTTCTTCTGACAGGGGAAAGTTGAGGTCCTGCACTAGAATAGTTTTACATTCTATGTCTTCCTCTATGTAATTTAACATGTCCTTTAAAAGGTAGATGTTATAAGATTAGGAACAATTATGCTTAATATTAATATAACCACTTGACCCAGATGGCACCAGAGAAGAAAGTTAGGTTTGTAATTTACACAGCCCTCCCACTTTTAATTGAATTCAGTCGCAATCATGGTATCACATCTTTGATATTATGGTCTTCTTTAAGAACAAAAGACAAACACCAGCAATTTTATAGTGTGTGGTACTTTGTAGCAAAATAGAATTTCCTTATTTATCTTAATTAGATTTATTTTTTCTTTTGCTCTGTTTACTATTATGATTACTACTCATTTACTTCACATAGAGCATAATAAATTATGCTCAAGTTCTTTATTTGTATTCTGTGTCTGTCTCTCTGTTTCAAGTGTTTCAGATTCTGATTTTAGTCCATTCTGCTATCTGCTTCTGGCTTTTGGGTGAGTATATTCCATTCACATTCAAAGTTATGATTACTAATTGTACATTACCTTTTTTCCCTTCTCTCTCTCTCTCTCTCTCTCTCTCTCTCTCTCTCTCTCTCTCTCTCTCTCTCTCTCTCCCCAAGTCTCTTCTCTAAAGTCTGTTTTGACACTGACCACTGACTTTCTTTTTTCCACTCTTTTCACCTACCCCTTCTCATGTCCCATTTCCCTCCTACTTCCTAGTTGGGAAAGATTTTAATTCAAACAAAGGATACTTAAATATATATATATATATATATTATATATATATATATATATATATATATACTAAATAAGTTAGCAATAAAAAGAAACTCATATATGTGTATATATGTATGTGTATATGTTTATATATATATACATATAATCACAAATTTCTGGAGATGGGTACAATGTAATTCAAAAATGTCTATTATATTTTGAACTAATATTTTATACTTCCCTGTTTGAAATAACTTCTTAAATATATCCTCAATTTATTCTAACTGCAATGAAAATCTATTATAAAATAACTTAGAGTGAGATGTTTTCTTGAAAACTCTTAAGGAAACAATCCACATGACTATGAAAAGAATTAGACTACAAACTTACTCTACAATCTCCTGGGTTTACAGGAAATAGCAAGGATTCCTTTATTAGAATTTTCAGTGCATTTCAGAATCTTATAGACTCTCTTAACATTTCCATTTAAATCACAAGTACAAAAGTTTTTGTGGTGTCAATTCACATTCACTGTTGTTTTTTCTTAGAGACAAATGTGCAGAAATATCAATTGTGTTATTTTCATCAGAAAAATGCATTTAACTGGGAAACACAAATGAGGCCCACAGTGGACCGCAGAGAAGGAATTTACTTCACTTGAGTCTCTATTGTGTCCCTAATGACCCTGATGTTAAATCTGTTGACAGGTGAAAAGAAGTTTAAGGACACGTTTCTACACACACACATACACACACACACACACCCATAGACAAACACGCAAAAGACTCCCAGTCTATGCATTCATTTGCCATGACAATCTCTACACTTCCATAAATTCTAGTTTCTTTTTTCTCTATCTAAAAGAACTTAACATAAATTCAATTTTTGAACATAAGAAACTGATGACATCTATTCTCTTTGGGCAACTTTGAGAATAATGTCACTTACAGAAAGTAGTGAATAAACTAATAAGATAAGAGAACACTGTTGAAACATAATTGGGGTGAGGAAAAGCACAAAAGTTAACTAAAATATGTCTTTCTTTTCTCTTAGAATGAAGATTAGTTTCTATCCATTTGAAGCTTAAGTTTTTGGTTCTTATTTTTAACTCTCTCCTTATGAATATCATTAACTTACATTTTATCATACTAATATATTCCTCAGAAACTAAGCACAATATATTTTGTCTTTAATCTTAATATGATGCATTTCATACAGTAATGGTGAATTGGTATGCTTGGTTAATGCAAATTCTTTATTAGGAGGTAGCTACAGAGTCTGCTCCTTGGAAAAACACAATGAGTATATTGGATGTGTGATGGAGTGAATGAACACATAGAGACATCCTGTAACTAGCCTAATTTGACTAAAGAAATGCTAATTAGAAAGCTCTTTGATTAACTGAAGTTGTAATGAAAAAAGGAATACCATTGATAGTCTTAACAATTTATTACTAACTAATTTGCTCTTGGTTTGTTCCTATAAATTAGTAGATTAAGTTTCCAGATAGTTGAGTTTCCTGACATCCCAATGAATTTACAGTTAGGCTGTCATAAATTAGAGGAAAAAGCATTATCCACTATGAGTGACATTTGTGACCCAACCCAATTAGAGTTAAAATGAAGTACATCTCACCCCATACTCAGCCCTGGCAATTGTGCTATTCCTGGATGTCAACTTTGTGGTACCAATATTATGTGAAAACAACCAATTTTGAGCTCAGTTTCTCAAAAAAATAGACAGTGTTCTTCAAAATAATTGGGGGAACATAAGTTTGCATTTGTTCTTGTTACATCTAAAAAGTATTTAACCCCTTGCTTTTTAAAATTTTTAACTTATGGAATAAAACAAGCAATTCTATAATATAGTATTATAAAAATTGCACTAGAAATTGCAAATCTATTATACACAACTCAATAATTTTAAATATATAATAATAATTATTATTATGTATTTTAGTTAGTTTATTTATTTATTTTATTTATTTATTTAGTTTCTATTCTAAGAGACCCTAGATAAAGGAATAATATATTTTGAAGAAAAGAATTGGGTTTGTGACCAAAAGTAATTTATCCAGCAAAGTTGAATATAATCTTGAATTTATAAATATGGATATTTAATGAACTGAAAGATTTTTCAGGTTATTTGTGGGATAAACAAGAACTCTTTGGAAAATTCAATTTAAAAGATCCAAAGCAATTATTAGGGAAACAAGAAAACCTAATTATAAGACTCATTAAGGTCAAACCTTGATTATCATATTTGAAAATATTATAGGTATTCTTAAAACTCTCATCATTACCAATGTCGTTTGAAGTAAAGTTTGGAGTTGAGTTGTCTAGCAAGGAATGACTCTAAAAAACAAAATTGAATGGGAAAAGGTAAAAAAGAGAAAATAACTCTTTAAAATGATGTTTCAAGGAAGAACTAATACAGAGGAAGCAGGTAGAGGTGGAGGACTAGTTGTGTTTGGAACCTTACTCTATTCTGGGTTGAAGAGGAAACAATATTGATATCTGGAGGGATAGAAGGTTTCTGGATTTGTAGAGAGTTAAACGCCCCATTATAAAAATTAATTGATGTAAGGTATTTATATGGAATCCTAGTATGAATCCCTGTCCAATTAATCAGTAAAGCCAGATAATGTATCAAGTGTTAGGGATACAAATAGTAGCAAAAGACAATTCCTGCCGTCAAGGATCTCACAAATAAATAGTAGAGCTACTGGCTAAAAGTAGGAAAAAGAAAACCCATAGAATCTTGAGTCAAAAGTCGTAAAGTAAAAGAAATCTCCAAATCCCTTTCAGAAATGGAAGCAATGCTAGAGCTGTCATCATCAAGGGTCATTTTATATCATTCTTCTCCCATTTATTACCTGACAAGACAAATATAAATTCTGAGTAACTGCTCTGGACCCAGCTCTGGACCTTGGCCACCTATGGGTTAGGAGAAGCCTGGGGGTGTGAACCCGCCCACATGGGTGCTGGGAACACCCCAGTAACAGGAGTGGCTCTGCCCATGAGGGAGGAACAGGGGAAGAGCTCCTGGGAGGAACAGAAGACTAGATAAGGGAGGGGACTGGGGAAGAGGAGAGGCTTTTTTCACTGCTATGTAAGGAATAAAGACCTGCTTGTTAGACTGCAACGGGGTGTTCTGTCCAGTTATTGCCCTCCTTCCCCAAAGGAGGGTCCATGCGTCCGAAGACCGACGGGTCCGTGACGTGCGAAGACCGGGGAAAGGTATGTATCCAGGCGAAGGCTCGGGATATTTCCCCGAGCAGCTGGTGCCCCGAACAGGGACCAAGGGAATTTCCGCCTGGCCTCCCTTAACCGGGAGAAGAGCTGGACAGCCTCAGATTAATTTGAGATTAATCTGGGACAAAGTTATGGGGCAGGGAATGGGCTTTTCCCTGATTAGACCCGAAGAAAAGGCAGTTCTAGCTTGTCAGTTATATAAATTAGGCAAGCGTCATCAATTTAAGCCACATATTAAGCAGTGCCACGAATTTGTAGATAAGGTGTGGGGGTTCTCCCCTTGGTTAGAACATTCAGGGATTACCAAAGAGAACTGGGAGACAGTTGGGCAACAGTTGGCTTCTTTTGATGAGTCATGCCCTGGAATCCTAACTGACCAGGACTTCTCCCTTTATTCTCTCATAAATACAATGTTACAGGGGGGTCCTCGTCCCTGTGGGCGAGAAACAATTGGCACACAAGTGGGAGAATCATTAGGAGAATCTTCTGAGGAGGGGGGTTGTAATAATCCTCCTCCAATTTATCCTTGGGCAGAACTTAGAGAAACTTATAAGAAACATAATAAATATGGAGTTGGGGAAGAAGAAGGAGGAAGTAGCTATTTGGAGGACAGAGCAAGAGCTAGGAAGAATATGGAGGAAGTTAGAATCAGGGTTGTGGCGCAGCAGAAATTAAGACCCAGGACTGTGGCGCAGCAAACATTGAGAAAGGAGGAAATGTTTAGGCCACTTATGTCATCTACCACCCCTATTTTGGGGGTGGGAGGCCACCAAGGGGCTAGAAAAGCAGAGCGTCATTTAAGATGGAGTTATGAAGGACAAAGTGGTTTTATTGTCCCTTAAAGATTACGGGACTAGGCTCGGCCCTGTGGGGTAGAGATTTGTTACATCAGTTACAATTGTAACTTACCACCCCTGAACATTTGGCAACAAACTCCTAGGGGCTACTGTTATGGTGAGCTGCCCAAAGATTACTTGGAGGAGTGATAACCCTGTGTGGGTGGAACAGTGGCCCTTTCTACGGAGAAGCTCACCGCATTAAAAGATAGTAGTTTGAAACATTAGGTTAGGAAAAATTTTCTTGTTCTGAGGTAAGCCAGCATAGAAATTATTAGCATATACAGGATTTTAAAATATTTTTAACAACTTTTTTTCCTGTTAATTGATGAACTTGCCTAATTCATCATGAAAATTCTTCAATCATCCTGTATCAATAAGTACTTTATTATGTTTTTTGGTTATTTGCTATTTTACTGTCACTGATACAGCATGTCCAAAGCATCTAGAAAACAGCATTATATAAGAAAACAAAGTTATCCAATTCCTTGGTTTTTTCCCCCAGAGGATAGGAAAAGATCAGAATGCAAATTTAGACTAGAATAGAACCAGACCAGTGCTCCACCATTTGCCCTGTTTGTTCAACCCTTGGTAGGACTATGATTTTATGAATCCTTTTCAGATTTGCCTTGGCATAAAATAATAATACTGTCACATAGCAATCACGTTTATAGAATTACTGTACCTCTAGGGCTTGTGAAGGCTAAGACTTATTTTGGCAAAATCACCCAGAAAATGTTATTTCCAAAACAGGTTTTGGACCTTTCAAAAACAAGAGCTTTATCTGGGTGCTATCAAATCCAACTTAGAAGTCATTCTAACTAGCTGAATTCTCTTTTTATAAATATTTTCTACCTTCCTAAACTAATCTCTCACTATTTGAGCAGTTTTTTTCATATATTTGCTAAGTCAGCCTTTCATATTTTTGTATCTGCAATATATAATCAAAGAGTGCTACTTTATTCTTAAATTAAAGTGGTTCTGTTGCTACTGTCCTATGGAAGGGGAAGTGTGTCTACTGTGGTAGCAAGCATTCACCCTCATTTTTTGGGGGGGATGAGTCATAGTTTTTACAGTCTAGCTGTTGCACTTTATGCTTTAAATTTTATAGCTGTCTTTTGATATAAAGGTCACAAATGTTGTTTTTTTTTCTATATCTCAGTGAATATATGTGTACCTCTATGGTTCCATCACAACTTCCATAATATCTGTAGAGAAAATGAGTTCCATGAATTATGGCACTATACCTGTGATGATCCAGTCAGGGGAATCATTGAGATTTCTTTCAAGAACTGTGAAACTAATACATCTAACTATTTTAGCCCTTATCAATACCTTGGTCACACCCTTAGTGAAGGGAGGGCATCTAGAATACCCCCAAAGGTGAATTTAGAGAAATGTAGTACCCTTAATGATTTCCAGAAACTTATTGGTTCCATACAATGGATACGTTCTACAGTTCCTATTCCTGATGATTTGATGTATCCTCTTTATGATATCCTGAAAGGAGATTCCACATTGACCTCACCCCGGTATTGGACCCCACAAGCCAAAGAGGCCATGACACAGATTTTGTCCAGGTGTCATTAGTCTATAGTTCAATTTGATCCTGAGCAACCTATATTTGATACTATTTTAAATCAAAGGTCACATATTGGTTGTCTCTATCAAAAGCAAGGTGTCATAGAATGGCAATATTTCCAGAGAAGTAAAAGAAGCATCCCTTGTAAATTTACGATGCTGGCCAATTTATTCCTAGCTATGTCTGATCGTTGTCTTTGTATGTTTGGAAAATATCCTGTTTTAAATATTTGTGCTTCTGAAGGTGCTCTTTGTTATTTTACTGACTCTATCCCTGAATGGGCTGATAGCACATCTTTTAACCTGTTTTTCCACTTGTGGAGTTCCTACAGCCATAAAAACAGATAATGGCCCTGCATATTCTTCCAAGGCGTTTGCAAACTTTTGTCAAGAATTTTCCATTTTACACAAAACTGGAATTCCATATAATCCCACTGGTCAGGCCATAGTTGAACGTGCTAACCACACCCTTAAAACCCTCCTCATTAAACAAAAAGGGGGAGTCAGTGGTCGTGGCCGCCTTATATATACACAATTAGCACAGGCCGTATACACCATGAATTTTCTTCAATTGAGAGATGATGGTACCTCCCAAGCTTTGCGTTTTTTCGCAGGAACTTCACGAACACTCCACACACACACACGCAACTAGCCATCCCTCTCCCTGCCCAATAGGCAACCGAGTACTGTGGAAAAGCCCAGATGGCCAATGGCATGGCCCAGGCTCGGTAATTATAAATGGACAAGGGTATCTTTGTATTCAACCAGATCCAAATCCGGATGGCAAAAAAAGGAGAAACCAGTTTGGGCTCCAACCAAGTGGGTCAGAGACCTCGGAGAAGATAAAAATAGGAAGAAGAATGCACATCACCAGTGCTTGTACTTATAACTACATTTTTTGTGTGCTAGAATAGTTAATATTATATTTTATAGAGTTATTTAAGAATGCATTCAAATTTTATATTAATTGGTTATTTAAAAATTCTTAATAAATTTATATAAGAGGTTCCTCAAGACATTCTAATTGATACTAAAAGTTATTTTTTCTTGACCAGTCTTATGTGTAGTTAAACTTCAATGAGACATTTTCACATCTCTCTACTGGCCTGGAGGGATAGGAAAATGTTCCTATATTCTGGGATTGATGCCGGCCAGGGCATCAATCACGGCTTGGTTAAAATGATTGTTTTCTGTGAGTTCGTACATATGTTTGTGTATGTGTGCTTAATTCAGATCTGAAATAATTTTATTATTATAGGATATTAAGACTATGATTATTTCTATCCTGCCTCTTTTGCTACATATGCTTGCTGCAAAAATAAGCTATCAAAGGCTGACCCTCGTGCTCTTCTCTAGAATCCCAGAGAACGACCAAAAATGGACACTACCCCTGTCTAAACAAAAAGGGGGAATTGCTCTGGACCCAGCTCTGGACCTTGGCCACCTATGGGTTAGGAGACACCTGGGGGTGTGAACCCGCCCACATGGGTGCTGGGAACGCCCCAGTAACAGGAGTGGCTCCGCCCATGAGGGAGGAACAGGGGAGGAGCTCGGGGGAGGAAGAGAAGACTAGATAAGGGAGGGGACTGGAGAAGAGGAGAGGCTTTTTTCACTGCTATGTAAGGAATAAAGACCTGCTTGTTAGACTGCAACCGGGTGTTCTGTCCAGTTATTGCCCTCCTTCCCCAAAGGAGGGTCCGTGTGTCCGAAGACCGACGGGTCCGTGATGTGCGAAGACCGGGGAAAGGTATGTATCCAGGCGAAGGCTCGGGATAGGTCCCAGAGCAAGTAACGTTTGCCTTATTGATGAAAGGAAGTGAATAGACTCCAGGGCTTATAAACTTCTTTCTAGCGATCTGATATGGGCAAGGACAGATTCAACATAGTTAAGACACTATTTTCCCGTGTTTAATAGATTATAGAACTGTGGAACCTAATGACAGGACTGTTTTCCCTTAACCGAAGCCTATAAAAAGTTTATGGTGCAGCAGTAGTCAAATATAGGGATGTGAAAGAGAGATAAAATGACATATAGAAGCTTATCAAAACAAAGAATAATCTGAGGGGGTGGCTAGGTGGTCCAGTGGATAGAGAACCTGCCCTGGAGTCAGGAGTCCAGGCCCAGACACTTAATAATTATCTAGCTGTGTGGCCTTGGGCAAGTCACTTAACCCCACTGCCTTGCAAAAACTAAAACTAAAATAACAAAAAGAATAACCTGAGAAACTGGTATTATTACATTTATGAAGTTGGAAATCTTTCTGAACTAATGCTCTCTCATGTTTAAGAAGTAATGATGTGGGGTGGCTGGTGTTGCAGTGGATAGAGCACTGGTCCTGGACTCAGGAGTACCTGGGTTCAAATCAGGCCTCAGACACTTAATAATTACCTAGCTGTGAGGCATTAGGCAAGATACAACTCCATCAGCCTTGCAAAAAGAACCCCCCCCCAAAAAAAAATAAAGTAATGATGAAGGAGAGAAATGTTATTGTGAAATAAGCACCCAGTGAGGAGTGAAAGCCCTGAGGTTTGACTCTAGGTTCTTGACATTTCTTTAACTATGAAACCATATGCAAATTACTTTATCTCTTTAAGGCTGAATTTTCTCACTTCTGATATATGGATAATAATGCTTATATTACCTAGATTACAGGGCAGTTGTGAAAAAATTAGTTTTTGAATCTTAATGTGTTATATACATATGAGTTTTTAGTACAGAGAAATTAGATTATATCATGATTTTGTTGTCATGAATGTAAATCACATGAGATTATGACTTTGAATGGATTTCTTTTTTCATATTATGGAGAAAAAATTGCAAAATTTAAAGGAAAACAGGATTCTGACAATCTAGAACAGAATGCCTCTTTTGAAGAGCCATCCTAAGTTCTATATCTAGCAATGGACATTAGGGTCAAATAAAATAATAAGGAAAAAATAGTATCCAAATAGTCTTGTTGCTAAACTGGAATGAAATGTAATCATTGAGCTAATAAGCCCTAGACAATTTCTATCAGTGCTTATAGGCACATAACTCAAGATATATGCACATAGTTAATAGATATAAAAGATAACAAAGGTTATGCTATCAATACTTTGTATAAAATGATAAATACCTTTAGTTGCTTTGGAAGTCATAAACATGAACACTTTATGATTTTATATGATAGTGATTTAATTAGCAAAAATTGGAGTTAAAAACTTTTTCTTTGAAAGATTATTTCAAAGACTAATATGCAAAATTGGAATGATATTCCTCTGTGGTCTCAGAATCATAGTTATGAATATCCAAGTAACAAGAGAAACCCAGGATAATTGAGTCAGTAAATATCCTTGAAGTCATAATCTTGGGCAAGTCAAATGATGTCTCAATGCCTAAGATAATTATGCAAGACTGTAATTTGAAGAGGAAGTTGTCAATCAACATGGAGTAGAGAAGGTTCTACAGCAAGTTTTTCTGACACATACATATAAATATGTGTGTATGTATATATATATATATATATATATATATATATATATATACATACACACATGCACACACAGAGAGAATTCACTTTTGCATGTATATGTGGATAGATAGATAGATAGATAAAGAGATAAAGACCAGACCTGTGATTTCATCTGGAAAAGGAACCCCAAGAATGAAAATCACTCCACATATTGAAATGAGAATCATTTCTGTAACTCATAGATTTTTTAGGTATGAGGCATTAAGAATTAAAATGCCTTGTCTATGAGTAAACATCTAATATGTGTGAGAGATAGGAAATAAGATGTAGTCTTCCTCTATTATTAATATACATATAACTAGATAAAGAATTAAGGATAGAGACAAAGGTGATAGAGATTTTAAAAGAGCTAGATATCTTCAATCTCTTTGTGTATGTTTATATCTTTCCCTAGAGGTATCTCTGGGCTCTGGAAAATATTGCAAAATACTCAGTAGAAGCTCTGGAAGACCCAAATATACAAAAAAGAATACTTAGTTATCTACTGAAAAATCAACTATCCTATGTTGGCAAAGCCTGGTTACCAGAAGACTGATCAATTGAGTGTGCTTTCTTGGGCACAACTACAAATGAGAGTTAAATACAGAGCAGGTGCATTGTGCATCAATCAAAAAGTAAAAATTTTAAAGAAGCAGGGTATCAATGGAGTATATATAATTTGTTATAAGGAGATTCATTTTTTTAGGTATGGATATAATGATCTTTGCAGTATCTACAACCTTGACATGTGATTCCATGTGCTGTGTGATTCAATAATATCATAGATCTTTTTGAAAGCATTAATTAATGTATAGAAATGTGCATATATATATACATACATATATCTTCATACCTATAAATTATTATCCATGGAAATTAAATTAAGTAAATCTATCAACAAACATATAATCACACTGAGTCCACTTATATTTAAGTTAAAAATAACCAACAAATAAAAACTGACTTCCTTACAAAATGAGAATGAAAAACAATGAGATTTGTACTTAGAATCAATCACTAAAATGAAAAAGCTTCCATTACAAAATGAGTCATATATATGTGTGTGTGTGCATGTGTGTGTGAACATATATGTGTTTACACACACATTCACAGAAATAAAAAAAAACATATTTCTTGAAACAATAGAGAAATGATTTTAGATATCCTATGGGTATGTTGAAGGTTGAGGAATGTTGCTATAAATTTATTTAGTGAGTCTCTTAATGTAGCAGATGTTATATGAAATTGTTTCTGGCCTGTTAGCATTTGAAGGTGACTAGATCTCATGTCCTGAATAGCTGGGGCTAAGGGCAGGCCATCTCAGGAGAACAGTAAAAACAAAGGAGAGGCTCATTTGATGAAGGACATTTAGTTCTACCCAGAGGCTCTTGTAGGACAGATGTTAATAGCAAAATTACTAAAGGGAGATGTATCCAGGTTGGCTTAACAGTGATTGAGAATAAAATCTTGTACCTTCAGGAGATGAGTCTTCATTGTAAGAACATTTTCATACATGCTGAACTGAAATTTATAATATAATGCCATTTGAATTTTTAAATAAATTACTCTTTTCTTAGGAAAAAAATGAATAAGAAGCATAAGCTTGTTCTAGAGATGACTATATGTTTGTGTGTGTGTGTGTGTGTGTATAAAACTAAGTAGTGAGAGTTTCCAGGGAAAAAATATCTTTCAATGACATAAGACATGACTTCCGGTTTCTAACAAATAGAATCAATTTACTTCTAATCATTCACATGAAATATGTGGAAGAGTCCTCTTTCTTGTTTCATATAATTAGACCTGAATATTTTCCATTCATTTTAATAATTTCCAACCGTTTTATGTGAACATTCATAATTTTTTCCCATTTATATAATGATGAAAGTGAACAATCACTTAAAGGGAAAATCTCTGATAAAGTTATCATAGCAAATTAATAGGCTGTTGTTTTGAAAACATAGAGATATACTGAAGCTGTTTTTTAAAAAAAATCTTTATAACAGTAAAATTTCATGGAAGGGGATCATTTTTTTCTTTTATCCAAAGTCATTGAATTACTAGAATATCAAAAGACATTAAATTGTATGAAATTTTTGACCAAAGCATTCCATGTCATTTACCATGTGAGTATATATTTTTAGGTTACTACTGTTAAAAAATTTCTTTGATAATCTTTAGTCTCCAATTATATGGAAAACGCTTTGAGGGAACGTCATGACTGATATTTATTTCACATCATTTAAAATGTTTGAATTGATCCTGAATACATAGAAAATATTCAGCAGATGCTTGTTAATTGTTATCATAGAGTAATATATTTAAAATGAAAGGAAACTCAAAGATCATTTACCTTAAACTCCTTCGTATTTTAAATAAGGAAACCTATATATATATATATATATATATATATATATATATATATATATATATATATATATATATACATATTTAAATAACTTCTTCAAGGTCACACAGGTATTAATAACAAAAGTGACATTTGTACGCATGTCCTTTTATCCAGATCCTAACACTCTTTCTATTTTTCCTTATTTTGTCCACAAGGCTAAAAAGTGCTTTGGGAAATTAAGCCTTTATAATCAACATATATCTAACACATATCATTTGGTGACCATGGAGAATTAGAAGATAGGGCAATGGATATGAAATCAAAATCTGAGATGTTTCCAAACATTCAGTTTTTACCTGTGACTATGGATAAGTTATTTGACCCTTCTAAACCTCATTTAAAAGGTTGAAATATATTATTAGGGGATGATTAAGTACACTTTAAAGTTGAAAATAGTATCTATTTTTTAATTGAAAACCAAATTATATATGTATATATACATATGCACTTATTTAAATATTTATGGGTCAGAGAGATTAGAGAGAGAAAGAGATATAAAGAGATAGAATAGATAGATGGATGGATTGATGGATGAATAGATTGACAGATGCATGGGTGGATGGATGGATTGATGGATAGATAGAGGGTTTTATAATATCCCTTCTTGAGATATATGTAAATGTTACTATCAATCAGTCATCGTTCATTCACAAAAATGCTCTCCTTTGGAGCAGTTTGGAGCAGACTGCTCTTCTCAGTCAGTGATATTCTGCAATTTTCATCAATTTTATTCTCATTCCCCCCCCCATGGAATAAACAAGCTATTTCCCAAGATTCTTATAAATTAATTATACTTTCTGTATGATGGTAAAGACAGAAAAGGTCAATCTCCTTTAAATGAGTTCTAATTGACATTTTCCTGCCTGATCAAGGGGGTTATCAAAGGTTAAATAAAATTTTCCTAGACAGCATATAGATAAATTCTCAACAATGTACAATGCATTACTTTCAGAAAATTATAGTGGCATTTCAATTCCAATAAGTTTCTGTATATACAATATTTTGCTTTTACTATTTCTGAGGACTGTGGAGGGTTGCTAAAAAGTAAAATGTGTAAACCTATTAGACAACAAAATTTCAGATATAGTAGAGCCTCGTTAAAAATTTACTTTCATATCTGAGATAACAATATTATATTGTGTCTACTATATGAAAATCATAGATGTTAATATTTTCAAATATATTTAAGATGAGTTATAGGAACTGTATTGCAGAGTAAATGCTTTTTAATTTTGACAAGTTGGATAAAGTATTCTTTCTGAACTGTCAGTTATTTGTCTTAATTATTAAATGTGATAAAAGTTAATATAAAATTTAAATACATATGAAATATAGTCATATAGTGTGTGTTAGAAATTAATTTAATAATTAATTTATGTATTATTTTGATTATTTAGAAGTATGAAAATAGGGGTAGGAGAATTGTACCTAAATTTATGATTTAATTGGCTCATGATTTCCCATTGAAATTTTCATTTTCAATACAGAATTTTTTCTGATATTTGGAACATGATTGTCTTGAATTTTGAAATATTGAGTGACTTGCCCAATGTCACAAAATTAGTGCATACAAAAATAGAATTTGAATTCATGTCTTCTGGACTGTGAGATTCACTCTCTAACTGCTCCATTGCCTTGCTTATAAAATAAAAAGAAAACAACTAAAACAAATTATAATAAATTTTAATAAACTTTAGTAATACATTTTAGAAATAAGGGTTTCATCCGAAAATATACTCTTTAGTAATTGAAATATGTCCTATCATCTCATTTATGATATAAATGTTGATTGGACCTCACTTTCCAAAAACTGTCTAAATTCATGTATTCAACAAACATTCATTGTCTACAATATATATGCTCTGATATTATGACAAATCTAAATTGGAAAACAAAACTGTGTGGAAAACTCATTGGTTTAAATTTAGAAGTAAACACAATCTTTGTTTTTAGATAAAGGTTAAAGCTTCATACTGCCAGCTTAAAAGGCTTACTCATTGCTATAATAAATATTTAGATTAAATTCTAAAGTATTTGTTATTGTTAAACTTCAATAAGTCACAGAAGATATTTAAAATGCAGAAGTATCTACAGAATCTCCTTCAAATACTTTTGTTAGAAAAGCTGGGAATATATTTCTCCATAATTTGTGAAGATCTTAAATTAAAAAGACCCAAGATAATTTGAATAGTTCTGCCTAAGTGTCCTGGGAAAATGAGGGGGAGATAAAAGGTAGATTCAATTTTCTTCTCCAAGAATATGTTGTTGCTAAGACAAGAAGCAAACGGACTATACTTGTAGGCTTTTGAAAAAGAGTTGCCTTGTTTTAGTGGGAGTTCAATTGGGATTATGTTATGCAAATATATACATCTACTTAGCACAATTTTATGCTTTTCCCTCAGCTTTCATACAGTAAAATGTGAGGAGGGCTTCCAGTCAGGGTTTCACAATAAAGGAAAGTAGAACCCAGATTGTGATCTTCTGGCACAAGGGAGTGAAAGAGCAGTGCATTTCCAAAAACATCCAAAAGGCTTTGGGACCTATGTATAAAATAGAATTTTTAAACGACAGTAAAATTTTCCCTAAGATGAAATTTTGAGTTGCAATGTTAGTTGAGTAAGGAACACCATAAGAGTTCTTTCTTATGGGTCAACTATGAAAGCACTATTTCACTGGAGAGTAAAAGAGTATCACGTCCTAGAGAACTGAAGAACTTTGGAAATAAGTAAAGAAGTTTTATTATAGATATCAGAGCTCTGAAGTAACTGTGCTGCTAGAGGAGTTATAGGAAGTAAAGTTATAGAAAAGAGTGGCATTGACTGCTTACAGAAGGTAGACAATAGCCAATGCTTGAGAAGTCCTTTGGGCTCTGAAATAAATGGATTCCGAAGTGTCAATGTAGTTTACCTTTGCTTTGCCTTTGTTGTAGCCCCAGCAAAGAGAATGATACATAAGATTCTTGAAGCAGGATCTATTATAGATCAGATATGCAGTTTTGAGAAGATGAATGTAAAAATAAAAGAATATAATGAGTAGAACCTTGAATGCTTGAACTTTTATAAGACAAAAAAACCTGGTGGCTAAATTTGAGGGTCTCAAATCTTGACATTATCCCTAGTTCCAATTATCTCAGAGTATAGACCTAAGACTAGGAAATTATCAATTTTTACTTGAATCCTTCATATCAGAGAGAATCTTTAAAAATGGATTCTTACACTAATATTCTACATTTTTTAATTCTATGAAATGATGTTTGATGAATTAGATACCTGCATTTGTTTATATACAGTAATTTTGTATGACTAAGTAATTATTGAGTTTTTTATGATTAAATCTTTTAAAAATATCAACCCATTTGCTAAGACTAAATTTCTTGTAATCTAATAAGAGTAGTTAGAAAATTACTTATGAATGCATCTACCTAGAACCATATATTTTCTGTAATATCCTCCCCTGGAAATGATCGGTAGATGTTTTTATAGTTTAATCAGGGAAAAAAGGTTTCTATTTTACTCTTAGGACGAGTCAACATTTCTTAGGTAATATTCTCAGAAACTTTGATTGGACTAAATTAAGAAATTAATTCCATGGGAAAAGCAGCCATCTGTTTATTAAGGATATTAGGGGACAAGAGAGTAAATACAATGAAAGTCATTCCTAGCTAATCCAAATTAAGAGAAACAATAAAACATCAAATTAGTAGCAAAGAATTAGGATAGTTTAGATGCAAAGATATTGGCTTCAGATAAATGCTCTTTTTTCTAATGTTTTTGCAAGGCAAATGGAGTTAAGTGGCTTACCAAAGGCCACAACAGCTAGGTAATAATTAAAGTGTCTGAGACCAGATTTCAACCCAGGTACTTCTGACTCCAGGGTTGGTGCTCTATCCACTGTACTACCTATCTGCCCCAGATAAATGCTCTTTTGAAGTTGATAGCTATCCAGTATTTTGTTGTGTGTAATAAAGATTCAATTATTTGTATAATATTAATTTCAAATATTGTTGAAATTGTCAAAATATTTGAATTTTTCTAAATCTAATTGGAAGAAACAAATTAATTATAAAAGTGGTATTCTCTCTAATTGTATAGCGATATTTCTAGTTATTAAATTAGATCATTTAATAAGAAATGGGTAGAAAAATACAAGCAGTAATCAATAAATGAAACTATTATACACTTTGTAGAAGGATCACAGTGGTTATCTTTATGTTCTAAGAAGTGGTATCTTGGAACAGCTAGGGGGTGCAATGGATAGAGCAGTGGCCCTGGAATCAGGAGGAATTGAGTTCAAATCCACCCTCAGACACTTAATAATTGCCTAGCTGTGTGACTTTGGGAATGTCACTTAACTCCATTGCCTAAAATAAATTAAAAATAAATTTAAGAAGTGGTATCTCTCTGATTTAGAACAAAAACATGGGAGGCTTCTAGGAATTGAGATAGTGGAGAAAGTAATAAATAACTTATCTCTCCCATATTCATCTCCAAACAATGACAAAATAATATTTTGAAAATTCTGAATCAACGGAACAAGCAAAAAGGTGCGATTAAGCAAACTATTGGCCCAAGTAACTTAGAAGATTGACAGGAAAGGTTTCACTCAGGTAAAGGGAGAATGCAGTTGAGGATAGGAAGCATCCTAGCAAGCTAGAAGCAAGTGTCTCCTCAGGAAACCAGTAGTAGATCCTGATCCCAAGTGTGGTGGATCAGGCAGCCACTAACACTAGTACCCCTTATATGCTTCAGCATAGACAGGGGAATGGGAAATTCCACCTCTGAGAATTGCAACATACTTCAGTGTGTCCTTGGTCTAACATATGGTTGCCAGAAACTATACTACCCCATTCTTTACTGCAGCCCAGGGGAAATCTAGAAGAACCTTATCGGTCTCAGCACATGACAAATATCACCCCTAGGAATCCAAGCAGACAAGATAACAGACCCCTGGATTCTAAGGAATTCAGAATCAGCAGCCAGCCCCACCAATCCTCTCAGCATAGCATCAATTCTGAGGGTTCCCCATAGACCACAAGGTCACATAAGTATAGCACCAAGTAAACAGCCAATATCTGCAGCCACCTGGAGTAAGAAGCCTGAGACAGTGACTCTTCCACTTAGGAAACAACTCGATATAAAAGAAAAAAGAAAGAAAAAAAAATTCAAAAAGACAAAGAAACAAAGAATGTGACCAGAAAAGTTATGGTGACAGAAGACAAAAATTCAAACTCTGAAGACAATAATGTTAAAACAACAATGAGCAAAGCCAAAAGAAAAATGGTAAGTTGCCTCAAGTCCAAAAAACTTCCTGGAAGAGCTCAAAAAGCATCTTAAAAACCATGTTTGAGAAGACAAATGAGAATTATATAAGAGAATTATTGAAAAAAGTGTTAATCATCTAAAAACTAGTAGAAATAATTAGCAACTTTAAAAAAGTCACAGGATATAAAATAAACCCTCATAAATCCTAAACAATTCCATATATGACTAGCAAGATACAACTGAAAGATCTAGAAAGAGAATTCCCATTCAAAGTAACCAGACACTATAAAATCTCAGGGAGTATACCTGCCAAGGCAGACTCAGAAACTTTTGAAAAAATTACAAAATACTTCTCATACAAGTAAAATCAAATTTAAAAAAAACTGGGCAAATATCAACTGCTCATGGATAGTCTGAGCTAATAAAATAAAAATGACAATTGTACTAAAATTAATCTACTTGTTTAGTGCCAGACCAATCAAAATTCCAAAAAATTGCTTTTATTGATTTAGAAAAAATTGTCAGTAAATTTATATGGAAAAATAAAAAGTAGAGAATTCCCAGGGATAGATTGAAAAAAAAATACAAAAGAAGTTGGTTTACCTATACCAGACCTAAAATTATATTGTAAAGCATCAGCCATCAAAACTGTCTGGGATTGGCTAAGAAATAAGTCATGGATCATTCTAACAGACTAGGTACAATAGAAGGAAATGATTATAGTAATCTGCTGTTTGATAAATCCAGAGTCCACCTATTGGCATACAAGCTCTCTCTCTTTGATAAAACTATTGGGAAAATTGGAAGTTAATATGGAAGAAACTTGAATTAGACCAACACTTCACCCTGATACCAAGATAAGATCCAAATGGATACAACATTTAGACTTAAAGAACAATATTATAAGTAAACTAGCAGATCAAGGAATAGTTTACCTGTCAGTTCTATTTAAAGGGAAGCAGTTTATGACCAAGGAAGAGATGGAGAACATCTTAAAAACAAACTAGACAATTTGGATTATAATAAATTAAAAAGCTTTTACAAAGGCAAAACCACTATAACCAAGATCAGAAGAAATGTAGTAAATTGGGAAACAATTTTTACAACTAGTGTTTCTGTAAAAAAAAATTAAAATTAAAAAATTAAATTAAAAAATACTAGTGTTTCTGACAAAGGACTCATTTCTAAAATATACAGAGAACTGAGTCAAATTTTTAAAGAAACAAGCCATTCCCCAATTGACAAATGGTCAAAGGATATTCAAAGGCAATTTATGGATGAGGAAATCAAAGCTATCCATAGTCATATTAAAAATTGCACTAAATTACTACTTTTTAGAGAAATGCAAATTAAAGCATCTCTGAGGTATCACCTCATTCCTCTCAGAGTGGTCAATATGACCAGAAAGGACAATGATCATTGTTGGTTGGAATGTGGGAAATTTGGAACACTAATACATTGTTGGTGGAGCTGTGAATCCCCCCAACCTTTCTGGAGAGCAATTTGGAATTATACCCAAATGGCAACAAAAATGTGCATACTCTTTGATCCAGCAATACCACTACTGGGTCTATACCCTGAAGAGATTATGAAAAAGGGTAAAAATATCACTTGTACAAAAATATTCATAAAACTCCTGGTTGTGGTGACAGAGAACTGGAAATTAAGTGAATGTCCTACAATTGGGGAATGGCTTAATAAACTGTGGTATTTGTATGTCATGGAATATTATTGTTCTATTAGAAACCAGGAAGGATGGGAATTCAGGGAAGCCTGGAAAGATTTTCATGAACTGATGATGACCATGATGAGAAGAACCAGAAGAACATTGTACACCCTAACAGCAACATGAGGGTGATGATAACCTTAATGGACTTGTTCATTCCATCAGTGCAACAATCAGACACAATTCTGGGGTATCTGTGATGGAGAATACCATCTGTATCCAAAGAAAAAATTGTGAAATTTGAACAAAGACCAAAGTCTATTACCTTCAATTAAAAAATAAAACTTTATCTCATTATGTAACTTTGCTATCTCTTATACTTTTTTTTCATTCTTAAGGATATAATTTCCTCTCATCACATTCAACTTAGATCATGGAAACTGTTTAAAGACTAACAGACTGCCTTCTATGAGGTGTGTGTGTGGGGGAAACAAAGGAATAGCAGGGAAAAAATTGTAAAATTCAAAACAAATAAAATATTTTTGTTAAAAAAGGTTGCTACAAAAAAAGAAACTCTATAAACCACATTTGAACTTTCAATAAAGTGAAATATGGATAGCTATCTAAAAAAGAAAAGCATATAATAAAACAAAAATAAACATAATTTACCCCTCTCCAGGCTACAATTACTAAATATATGAGAGACCTTAGACATAATTATATTACTGTTTTTATTAATCATGTTATTGGTGTTTCTAAGCATACTTTACAAATGATTTCCATTTATAATTCAGATATAATTTAAATTCATTGAGACAGCATTTTAGAGAAAGTGGTTGGGAGTAGATATACATTTTTTTAGTAGATAACACAGTAGAGGTGAAATAACTTCAACCCAATTTTAAAGGCATTCTAACTGTATTTAGAGATAAATGAAAAAAGACAAAGTATCAAAATATAGCTATTAGAATGATCCAATTTAATTGAAAGGAAACAAGAATATCCTGCTGATACTGAAATACCTATCTGAATTAAGCCAGTGATTTTCCCAAATTGCCAAATATTATTGAAAGTGTATCATGCTGTGACAGCTATTTTGCATTAAGTTTAGTCTTAAAGGTTCAAATTCAAAAGGAAACCTACAACATTAAAATAGGCTGCATTATTCTAGATATATTCTCCTCTTTTAGAAAAGTGAACAAATTGGTCAGGCAATTATTACACAGAATAAGTTAGGTTAAAATGATTAATTGAAAATTCTATTTATCATCTTCATTACTATTTCACTAATCTTATATATTTGCAGGTATGTATACACATATTTATAAATGTTGCCTGTGTGTATATAAAAATACATATGTGAATCCATACATACATGTATGTGTATATAAAGATATATATATATATATATATATATATATATACATATATATACATAGAGTAGGGCACTATTATCAACAACATTGGAAGAAAAAACATAATTGCTATTTGATTCATTAGTCATACATACATAGACATAGTATCAAATATGAGAGAATTAGTCTCTTATATTTCACTATCACTGAACAAATATTTTCTGAGTATTACATATGACATAAGCAATAATTTTGATATTTAAAATACTGAGAAAATATTTCAATATGTAAGACTATAAATACTGGAGAAGTGTAGATTAAGAAAAGGTTGTATTTATAGAAAACCATTATCTTACATAGTCTAAATAAGCACAAGATCTGAATAATTTAATCAACACAATGGGAATGGAATTCTTAGAAGGAATTAACTTGAATACATATATTGACATGCTGAGGTATAGAATTGTTCCAGAATTATAAAGCTTCTCATATGGAAATGGTTCTGTTCCACTTTTTGATATATTCAGAAATGTATCCAAGAGATGGAGAATAAGTAAGCTTTAAGGTCGTTCAAAATCACTTGATTTAAAATTAATTGAAAAAAAATGGAATATAATTTGGAAAAATGGATTATTTGGGCAGCTAAGTGGTGCAATGGTTATTGGACAATCTGTAGTCAGAAGAATTTGAGCTCAAACCTGACTTCAGATACTTAACACTTACTAAGTGTGTGACCCTGAGCAAGTCATTTTTTAAAAATTGTTAATAAATGTGTTCTAATCAATTACTTAATTCATCTTTTGATGAATTTACAGAAACACACAGGCTAAAATTACATAGATTGATAAAACACAGAGATGTTTTGCTTATTTTCAGAAAGGAATCACAGAATAATAGTTCTCAATAATCTTTGAATGAGTGGAGGACCAGAAAAATTATTTGATTTAAGGTCACATTAGCAGTATTAGGATATGAACTATGTCCACACTAATAAGGTTGTAGATTCATTTTCATAATAATTGTTTATAATGTCTAATTAACCAATTGGAGAGACAAGATAGGCTGTACAAGTATTGAAAGTAATAAGAGATGAACAATAGAAGAGCAAAATAAGTACAACTATATTGAAATAATTAAAGTACCTACATGAGCAAAAATGTTTGTTTTTTTAAATAAAAGAAATATTTTATTTATTTTGAATGGTACAATTCTTCCCCTAATCTTGCTTCCCTCCCCTACCCTCACAGAAGGTAGTCTGTTAGTCTTTACATTGTTTCCATGGTATACATTGATCTAAGTTGAATGTGATAAGAGAGAAATCATATCCTTAAGGAAGAAAAATAAAGTATAAGAGATAGCAAAATTACATAATAAGATAACATTTTTAAAATTAAATTTGGTCTTTGTTCAAACTTCATAATTCTTTTTCTGGATAGAGAAGGTGTTCTTCATTACATATGGTTCAAAGTTTGCCTGATTTTTGCATGGATGGAACAAGCAAGTCCATTAAGGATGATCATCACCCCCATGTTGCTATTAGAGTATATAATGTTCTTCTGGTTCTGCTCATCTTATTCAGCATCAGTTCATGCAAATTCTCCCAGACTTTCCTAAATTCCCAAACCTCCTGGTTTCTAATGGAACAATAGTGTTCCATGACATACATATACCACAACATGTTAAGCCATTCCCCAATTCAAGTACATTCATTTAATTTCTAATTATTTGCCACCGCAAACAGGGCTGCTATGAATATTTTTGTAAAAGTGATGTTTTTACCCTTTTTCATAATCTCTTCAGGGTAAAGACCCAGTAGTGGTATTGCTGGATCAAAGGGCATGCACATTTTTGTTCACCTTTGGGCGTAATTCCAAATTCTGATCAAGTCATTTTAACCTAGATGTCCTTGCCAAAAAAAAAATAATTTATCAATAGTACAAGTGATTTAAGATGTGATAGAAGTATAGTTTTCTGTTGTAGAATTATAGTGTCAAAACATTGTTAATACAATATACAATTATTTAAATCAGATGATTGTATCAAAAGAGGGAATTATTTTGGAGCAGGTTGTTTTTGAAGAGGTAAAAATCATTAGTTTAACTCTGTCAATGACTATATTTATCTTATGCTGTTTGAAGTAATTCAAATCATATATGAATACAAAACTTTATTTGTATACTGAAAGAACAAAAGTCACCTATAAAGATCAGTGATAAAGAGGAAACGTAAAAATAAAAATAAACTATGATCAAGATGCACAAAGCAACAAAGAGAAACTGATGTGTAAGCTGCTGAGCTGAGCTTGCCCATGGACAGACCTAGCAAATGGCTTCCTATGCTTCAAATCTGGAGATTTCTGCTACCACAATGCTGATTGAAGAAAAATGAGAAAGGAGGAAGATAACACTAAATAGCATGAAGCTTTTTTTGATTTTTCACTAATTTTGTTGCATTTTTCCACATACAAACCCTTATAATATAATAGTGTGTAGACATATAGCTGGAGGAGATAACAATCTTGATGTTGTCAGGTTATCCACCCAGCAGTTTGAATGGCCTGCGACAATTAAATATGAATGAATGAATGAATAAATGAATAAGCAAATAAATAAACAAATAAATGGTACACAGGTATGCATACTTACAAATATGTCTACACATTGCATTTTAACACATATCACAATTCATTGTATCATTTGAATGTTCTATCATATTGCATTATATTACATTGCATTGAATTTTGTATATCATATATAATTTTATTAAAGCTTTAATAAATTTCTTATACATGTGTGAGTATATTGATTATTAATAAAAATATGAATAGCTTACAAACTTTTCATAAAACTATTGTGATTTAAACCATATATAATCACTCATTATACAATTTCACACCTAGTCTAACGATTGATCAAGGTTACTGCCCTCTCCCCCTAATTGATCTCTCTCTCTCTCACACACCTTTGTTCTCCTCATAGTGCAGATGTGACCATATCATTCATTACTTTAAAAGCCTCTATGCTTTTCAAATGCCTTTAGGATCAAATACAATGACTTCCATTAACATATAAAACCTTTTCCTATCTCCCAAGAAACTGTATGAACACAATTATAAAGCACTTCCCATTCAAAGAAAGATCTAAATAATTGTAAAAATATCAATTGCTTATGGTTAGGTCAAGCTAATACAACAAAAATGACAATTATAATCAAATTAAATTACTTTTTTCAATGCCATATGAAGCAAACTACCAAATAACTATTTTACCAGGCTAGAAAAAATATCAACAAAATTTATCTGGAGCATTAAAAGGTCAAGAATAGCAAGGGAACTGATTAAAAAAAAATATAAAGGAAAGCGTCCTAGCTCTACCAGATCTAAAACTGTCCTATAAAGTGGCAGTCATCAAAACTGCTTGATACTGTTTAAGAAATAGAGTAATGGATCAGTGGATTCAGATAGGTTCAAATGAAACCAGTATAAATGACTACAACAATCTACTCTCTGAAAAACTCAAAGACATCAGCTTCTGTCCTATCTTCACTATTAGACAAAAATTTTTTTGGGGGACAACTGGAAAATAGTATGGGAAAAACTAGGCATAGACCCATATCTCACAATTTTTTTCATAATAAGGCCAAATCAGTACAGGATTTTTAGACATAAAGAGTAATACCATAAATAAATTAATAGACCAAAAATACTCTATCAGATCTATGGAAAGGGGATTAAATTTATGGCCAAATAAGAATGAGAGTGCATTATGAAATGCAAAATGAATGATTTCGACTATATTTAATTAAAAATTTTTTTGCACTAATAAAATCAATGCTGCCAAAATTGGAAGCAAAATAAAAATTAGAGAAACAATCTTCACAATTCAGAGTTCTGATAATGGTCTTGTTTCTAAAGTATCTGGAAAATTGTATTAAATTTATAAGTTTACAAGTCATTCCTCAATTGATATATGATTAAGGAATATGGATAGACAATTTTAAAATGAAGAAATTAAATCTATAAATAACCATATAAAAATGCTCCAAATCATTACTGATTAAAGAAATTCAAATTAAAACAACTATGAGATATCACCTCATACCTAATAAATTGACCAAGATGAGAAAAGGGAAAATGATCAATGTTGGAGAGGTTGTGGGAGGATTGGGACATTGATGTGTTGCTTGTGGAGTTGTGAATGGATCCAACCTTTCTGAAATATGGAACTATGCTCAAAGAGCAATAAAAATGTTCATTCCCTTTGACCCGGAAATTCCAATTCTAGGCCTATATCCAGAGGAAGTCATGAAAAAATGGAAAAATTCCACATATTCCAAAATATTCACAGCAGTTCATTTTGTAATGGCAAAGAATTGGAAACTGAGAGAATGTCCATCAATTGGGGAATGGCTAAACAAATTATGATACATAAATACTATGGAATATTATTTTTCTCAATGAAACTGTAAGTGTCTAGACTCTAGAAAAGTATGGAATGACTTACAGGATCTGATTCTTAGCAAATTGAACAGAACCAAGAGAACAATGGAGGCATCAACAACAACAGCAACATTGTAAAGTGAACAGTCTTGATTGAAGCAGCTCTTCAGCAGTCCAGAGAGCTAGGACAACCATATTAGATTGACTATCCCCATCCAGAGGAAGGAAAACAGAATAAAACAAAACAAAACAACAAAAATAAGCTTCAGAATCTGATGAATACTTTATAAAATATCTCTTAATGTATCTCTTTCCCTTAATGTTAATTCCTCCTGCCAAAAATGACTAATCTGTAAATATGTTTATCAAATATATGTGTGTACAATTCTAACCTAACTGTTTGCTACTGAGAGGAGGAGAATGAAAAGAGATTGTAGAAGGAAATTTTGAAATTTAAAAATATACATGTGCATGTGAATAAAAAAAATAAATATGCTACTGAAAAAAAAAATAAAACCTTTCCCAACTTGAGTACAGCTTATAGTATCAAATAGTAAACTTCACTTCTCCTTGTTCACTAACCACATCAGTCCTATTGTTTGCTCCCAATAAGTGTCATCCTATCTCCTTTTCTTTGGACAGACTCTTCACGAGTTACAGAAGTCACTTTCTTAATTGCTCATCAGAACCTCTTAATCCTGTGCTGTCCTTCCAGTCTCAAGTTCCACCTCCTTCAAGAGGCCATTTTTTGATTTCCCATTTATTAACCCAATCTAAAACATCTTGTACGTATTATGTATGTAACTTTGATTTACTCTTCTGTCAATATATTGCTCCCCTCTATCAGGGAAAAGAAAATAATAAGACTTTGTATTATTCCTATTAGATAGTAGATATTATATAACATGATTTATAATTATTAACTCACTTAATCAACAAAACAGCTCTGAGTTAGAGTATTATTGCCCCTGTTTTTTAGTTGAGGAAAAGGAGAAAAATAGGATTAAATGATTTCCTCAGTAGCTTATAGTTTAAGTATCTGGATTCTGAATTGGGCTCAAGATTCTTCCTGACTCTAGACACAGCAATCTATCACTCTGCATCACCTAAAATGTTAACTGCTGAGGTGAGTTTGTTCCCCACAGAGAGTCAGCAACCAGCTGTCTCAAGTTCAAATTGGGAGATTTCCCAGTCCGTTCTACCATTGGCTGTTCTATAGGGCTGCTTTTCCAATGCTGTCAAAACACCATTGAACTACATGTAGTCCAGGACAATTGGCTGGCATAATTTAGATGCATTCAGTTATTTTTATATGTCATAGAATATATTTCATACAAATAAGCTAGCATTCATTTAGTTGTTCAAGTCATAAAAACTATTTTACCTTATTCCTCCATTTTTTTTTTCATATTGATTGTTGTGCCTATAGCAGGTAGGATTCTTTGAAAAATTTACTCCCTGAGAACTGACCCTATATTTATGGCTCTAAGCTCATTACTCAAACATTCAATAAGCATTTATTTTGGACCATTTGTTCCAGGATCTGTGTAAAGCACTGAGGTTACAAAGAAAGTCAAAACTATACACAAAATAAAAATAATCACAGAAGGAAATTGAGAATTAAATGGAATAAGAAAAGACTTCTGGTAGAAGTGAGTTTTAAGCTTAAAAATTCACCTCTACCAGAAGACTTTCCTCATTCAACTTAAAAAGATACGAGGAGGAAAACAATTCTAGACATTAAGAACATCAATTTAAAATTCTTAACATTAAAGATTGAGTGTCAATATAATTTAAGGACAGCCAATAGACCAGTGTGACTGGTTCCAATACTATGGGAAAGGAAGAACAAATTATTATAAGACTATAAATATAGGAGGGAATCATGATAAGGAGGGCTTTGAAATCTTATTTTTAAATTATTTTAATGTGATCCCAGAAGTTAAAGGAAGTCACTAGAACATGTTAAGCAATAACTTATGCTTTAGGAAGATCATTTTTATAGTTAAATAGAGGCTAAACTGGAGAGAGAAAAAAACTGGTGGCATGGAGAGTAACTAGCAAGCTTTCAGAATAGTCAGGCAAGGATCTGCACCAGGTTGGTAGCAGTGTGAGGGTAAAAAAGGATATGCACACACTCACACACATATGAAGAGGGAAAGTTATTAAGAATATAAAACTGATGTTACTAGGCCATGGGTTGAATATGGATGAAGTACAATATTCTGAGAAGTCAAGGATGACACCTATGTTGTAATCCTGGGTGATTGTGAACCTTAACTGAAATAGGGCATCTTGAAGAATTTTGGGGAAAAGATATTGATCTTAATTTTAGACATGACTTTTAGATATCTACAGAACATCCAACTTTAAATGTCAAATATTGGTGACAAAAAAATTGGAAGTCAGATGAGAAGTCAGACCTTAATAAATATAATTGAGATTTAACCAAAATTAAAATAAGTATAGATTTTTGCTATATAAAACCAGAAGGAAAAATAAAGTTGCATCTACTGTGAAGGATGGTATATATATGTGTGTGTGTGTGTGTGTGTGTGTGTGTGTGTGTTTTCCTTGGACTGAGTTTAGGAGTTTATGTTAAATGTACAAAAGCAACAAGAAAGAATACTTTAAGAGGTATTGGACATCTCATATTGAAGTACTAGAGATAAATATGAAAATAGTTGCTGTGCCTAAAATATTAGCTTGAGGGATGAAGTGAAAATCTATGAAAAAATCAATAAAATTCTAAATTAGCATAAACTATGATTTTTTATGACTCCCATGCAAAGATGGGAAAAGATCATGTTGGGAAGAATTATATTTTAAATTAGTTATGGAGAAGGAATGTTTCTAGATATGCATTTATACCATAATCATTTCCTTCAAGAAAATGTTAATCATTGTATACAATGAACAACAAATGACAGTAAAAATGAATACAGTTTTGAATGAACAATAAAAGACTTGTAGATGATGTAGGATGTACTGGAGAATCAAATGTCCATGTACAGAAAGACAATTGCATTTTTAGATCTATGATCAGAATTAATTAAAATAGAAAAAATTAATGATAAGAAACAAGATATGTCATACAAGAGAAATAATTTAATATCAAACTAAAATGGTAATTAATGATCAAAAATAGGAAGCAAATATTAAAAATAACATTGACACTAAGATATTTTATTCAAATGTTTAATGAATGCAATTTATTTCCAAAACAAGTAGATCAAAAAAATCCAGCATGTCTCTTAGCTAATATTAAATTTACTTGCCAATGATGGAAATTTCAATTCACTTGCAAAATGTTATGAAAAATGAAGGACAATTATCACCAACATCAACTCACAGAATACTACAAGGAAAAGTAAAAGCAATTTTGGCAATACATGGTAGTATGACCTCAAGATGGCAAATTGAGTAGCAACAACTCAGCTGTGTTCTTAGACAACTACCCTAAAAAGATGGAAAAACAAAGTGGGATGGAGAATGAGGCTATTTAGGGAGAAAAGAGAATTGCACTTTCCAGTCCAAATCTGTATAATGAGATAACCATTGGCATGAGCATTCTAGATAAGTGACTCCAAAAGAAAAACTTGATCTTTAAACATTAGGGTAACAAACATCACATGTCTCAGACAAATGACAAATGAGGGAAATCTGAAGATTAGTTCTTTGTAACCTGGTAACTAGAAAAGTTAGCCATTCAAAATAACAAGACAGTAACACAGTATGAAGCAAGCATTACAATTTGAGTTAACCAGGGAAATCTAGTGACAGAAGCTATGAACATTGGGGATCACGGATGGAGATAATGCCAGAAAATTGTAAGGCATGAAGCACAGCCCACACTGATTAGTGTGAGTCAAGGAAAAGTAGAATTTTCAAGTGAAAACTCTTGTGATTGACTAAGGAACAAACTTATGCAACTGATATTTTGAATCTGCAGTTTCGTCACTCTGACCTCTTACAGAAAGCAGGCATCTAGAAATCTCAGACTTTGAGGAATCACAATCAGAACAAGCTATAGATTATACTAAGACCTCTATTAAGCAATATCTTATGAGGCTAAAAGTCAGAAGCTCACTGGAATGAACTGTACTCGAAGTCCTTGAAGAATATATCTCTCAGTACTGAAAGAAACTGGCAAAGCCAAAGAAAATATATGGCAGGAACAAATAAGACTTCACTATATTTTGCAGAGTTGCCGAGTATAGCATTGCCATGAAGTCCCAATTCATGAAGTATTATTAGAAAAATGAATAGAAAGAATAAAACTGCATTTAAAAAATTATATCAGGGACACCAATATGACAAACCCAGAAGAAGAAAACAAAATAAAACAAAAAACTAAAACATCTAAAAGCAAAGCTGTCAATGAACAAACAAAAAAGTCTACACCAATACTTAGAAATAAGAAAAAAATTGGTAATTTAAAGTGGTATAAAACAAATACAAACTTAATAGAAAAACATGGGAAAAAAAATGACTCAGTCTATAAGGAATAAAATATTAGCCAAGTGAAAATATTAGCCAAGATGCTTTCCAATACGTGTGTGTATGTGTGTGTGTGTGTGTGTGTGTGTGTGTGTGTGTGTGTATGGATGGATGAAGAGCGAAAGAGAAAAAGTGAGAAGTCCCCCCTTAGTTCTAATTCTTTTTTTATAAAATGACTAATATGGAAATAAAATAAACACAATTATACATGTACCTTGTTTTTACAAGATTGGTCTATACATGTACCTTGTTTTTACAAGATTGGTCAATGTCATAGAAAGAGAACAGGGAAGGGAGAATAGAAGAAAAATGTGGAGTTTATAATCTTGCAAATGGATGAATATTGAAAACTACATGTTACAGGTAGGGTTGTTTGTTTGTTTTTTATTTTTTTGCAAGGCAAATGGGGTTAAGTGTCTTGCCCAAGGCCACACAGATAGGTAATTATTAAGTGTCTGAGACTGGATTTGAACCCAGGTACTCCTGACTTCAAGGCCAGTGCTTTATGCACTACGCCACCTAGCAGCCCCAGCATGTTACAGGTAATTTAAAAACTACATGTTGCATATAATTGAAAAATAAATAACATTAACAAAAAAACTTATATGAACTCATATATGGTGAAATGTACTATATGCAAAGTAACAGCAATATTATATGATTATCAGTGAAAAACTTTTTTTCCTCAGCAATACAGTAATCCAAAATTAATCTGAAGGATTTATGATGAAAAATCCTTTCCATCCCTGGGGAAAGTACTAATTTTGTATATATATATATAATATATATATATATATACATATATATATATATAATATATATATATATATATATATTTATGTTTCTTGAGGGTTTGAGTTTTTTGTTTTGCTTTTTTTGGTCTATATTTTCTTTCACAAATTGGGTATTATGGAAATGTTTTGCATGACTAACCATATACAACTTGTATTTAATTGTTTGTCTTCTTGATGGGGATGTGGGATTGGGGCAACATGATGAGGAAATAGAAAGGGAAAGAATTTGAAATTCAAAGTATTAAAAAAGAAATGTTAAAAATTTGTCTTTACATGTAAGTGAGGAAAAATAAAATATTAATTAATAAAAAAAGATTGTGAACTCCTTGAGAACTGGGACTATTTTTGCCTTTTTTATTTTCCCTGTTTTTAACACAATGCCTGCCATATTATACTCAATCCTTTAACATAATTCTCTCATGCCTCAGAAAATTTATGGCTTATAATCCTATTATTGTCTTGTCATGGATGTTTCTAGTCTATGACTTCCCTAGCACTTATGAACCACAATATTCCTTTTGATATTTCCAATTTCATATATCAAGAGGCTTCTTAATGGCTTCTCTTAAATCTATGCTTCACCCTTGGACTCTCTTTCATCATCTGTGAAATGAGGGGTGTGGACATAATTTGCGTTCTTTTCCCCTCAAACTGTGTTTCATCAAACCTTAAAAAGTTCTGAAGCAGTCCAATAGTCTCAGAAAAAAAAATAATGGTGAACCAGCATATGCATCAAACTCTTGTATTTTATTGCTGTGTTAACTCTGATCAGGAAGAATATAGACCTTATACCAAAGATGAATGGGTAAAAGGGGGTGAAAGTAGTATTGAGTATTCACCATATGCCATGTTTTAAGCTATAAAATACAAAAGAGATTATGATTACCCTCCAAATAACTTATATTCTAAAGAGAGTACAAAAACAAGAATAATGAAGAAGGGTATTGTGTTCTCATGAGACATAAAATTTAGAATTAGTCATAGACCAATCTATTGATACACCCTTTCTAAAAGCAATGGTAATTTTTGTTACAGTTCTTATAATAAAAAATTATGGGAACATAAATACTAGACAGAAAGATCAGTATTTGAAATTGGTTATGTAAAAGGTGTTACATGCAAGTTTTCCTGCCACATTGAACAAACAGAAAAGAATAGTTTCAGGGTGGAAGTTTCAAAAGGTAACTACATCATATATAGAAGGGTTTAATTTGGCAAGAAATAAGTGTTGGCTTACTATCAGGGACTAGAGAAAAAAATGAAGGAAGGAATGTGAAATTCATGTTCATGGTTTGAAGTTATAAAGAACTGAAGAAAGTTCATGACAAATTGTCTTAATTTTCTCAATAAAAAGATGTGAGATTAGCTATTAAAGAGGGGAGAAAATGTGATAAGATTCAGGAGAGAAAAAAAGGTTTTGATTTTCTTCTGCAAGGAGTATGGTATGGAATCAATTACAGAAGTATTATAAGATTTCCTTTTTGTAGTGAAAGCCCCAGTTTAAGGACATCACTTCAGCAAGTCAGCATATGTGTAAATGTAGAAGAAGTAGATAATGGGAATGATACAATGTTGGGATTTGTAAATGGTTAATTGTTGTAAAGAAATAAATGATCAAGATATTCAAGAACGGAGTGTGGAAATGAATTAGTTAAGTTTGGGAAGAGAAAAATATCAACAAAGTTGGCTTAATGTCCTGAGAAAATATTGAAAGGTAGATACAATAGAGATCATGATGTAAGGGAAAATGACAGCAGAGAATAAATGATACAATTATTTGAAAACTGCTTTCCATATATTGAGGGATTAATGAATGTTGCTTTTTCATCAAATCATTTAAGAGACTATATCTATACAATGTATGTATAATACAGATATCTATATTATATATATGCATATTAGCTCTTTATCCTTTATATACTCATTGATCTTTCAGACCTCTTTAATGAATTGATGAAAAAATCATTTATTAATCCCTTAGTATATGTAAAGCAGCAGGCTAAGCATTTACCCTTTTTTCAAAATTTATTTATTTTTATTAATATGCACATGTATATTTTTCTTACAAAATTTCCTTCCACCCTCCCTTCCCATCCTCCTCCCCTCAATAGTGAACAGTAAGGTTAGCTTTGTATATCTATATTTTGATATACATATTTACAGATTAGTAATTTTCAGTATGAGGAATTAAGATGAAGAGAAAGTAATACATAAGAGATATTTTTTATAAAATGTTCATCAGATTCACAAGAGTTTTTTTGTGCATGTATATGTGTTTGGTTTTGTTTTGTTTTATGTTTCTTCCTCTGCATGAGGATAATAGTCCATAACCAGTGTAATACAGTTGTCCTAGTTCTCTGGAATGCTGAGAAGAGCTATTTCCATCAAGGTTGTTCATCTTACAATGGTGTTGTTGATACATCATATATTGTTCTCATGGTTCTACTCCCTTCGCTCAGCATCAGATCCTGTAAGTCATTCTATGCTTCTCTATAGTCTGCCCATTTATGGTTTCTCATAGAACAATAGTATCCCATAATATTCATGTACCAAAACTTGTTTAGCCATTCCTCAATTGATGGGTATCCTCTCAATTTCTTTGTTACTACAGAAAGAGCTCTTATGATAATTTTGAAATATGTAGAACTTTTCCTTTTTTTATAATTTCTTCTAGATAAAGACCTAAAGTTGGAATTGCTGGGTAAAAGGGAATGTACAGTTTATTGCTCTTTGGGCATACTTCCATATTGCCTTCCAAAATGATTGAACCCATTCCTGGCTCCATGAACAATACATCAATGTCTCAATCCTCCTACAACCTCTCCAACAATAATCATTTTCCCTTTTTCTCATCTTGGTCAATCTGCCTTTCTCTAATCAATAATGATTTGGAGCATTAAGCATTTACCCTTAATAAACTTGCATTCTAATAGAGACATTATAAATATGTATGTCTTTCCATGTGCGTGTATACAAATATATGTAAATATGTATATACACACCTATATTATAAACTTATATATGTATATATTGTCTTCATATTTGAATACTCTGTATATGCTCATATTTATGGCTGTGTATTTATGTGTGTATTTAATTACAGGGGACATGGGAAGGTTTAATCATTGTTGTGGTATAGAAGGACTGATAAAAAGACCCAATTTCCCTCAAGTATATCTGCACAAGCTTTCAACCAGTACCATGTTAAGTACTTGTGATAAAAAGAGAATGGTTTCACCTGCAAATAAGACAAAACAACCCAAGGGTCACTGAAGTACAGGTATGAATCATAAGATAATGTATCTTCACTAATGTATTTCCATTAATAACAGCATATCTATTTCTCATATCGACCATTTCCAGGTGAAAAGGATTTTGATAGTAAGAATTTCATTTGTTGAGTTTTTAGTAGTTATAGCAACAGGAACTATAGCACCTGGAAAAGTAGATAGCATGTTATAGCTGCAAAAGAATAACAATTTTGGGAAATGACTATGAGAGGAGATGGACTGGAGAATGCTGTTCTTCCTTAAAAGTTCATTGGTTTACGTGTATGGAAGGGACAGTCATTAGCTGATCTCTTTTGTTGATGGCATAAATTAATACTTCATTGATTGTAATATGGTTAATGCTTTCCAATTTGAATTGTCTATCTCTTGGCCTTCATGTTATAAACTTCTTGAGAGCCACGATTGCATTTTCTTCATTTATTTTTCTTCATTGCATGTAATAATGCATTTTATATATGAGTATCTTTACTATTTTCTTCAATAATACTTTTTTTAAAGTTTTTTTGCAAGGCAAATGGGGTTAAGTGGCCTGCCCAAGGCCACACAGCTAGGTAATTATTGTCTGAGACTGGATTTGAACCCAGGTACTCCTGACTCCAGGGCTGGTGCTTTATCCACTGTGCCACCTAGTCACCCCTCAATAATACTTTTTTGTAATGTTTTGAGTTCCCCATTTTTTTCCTCCCTCCTTTCACTTTCTCACTGCCTCTGATAGAGAACAATCAGTTATAAATATATAACTAGGTTAAACAAATTTCCATATTAATCATATTATGAAAAAAGAATCAGAACAAAAGGAAAAAATGAGGGGGAAACCTAAAAGAAATTTTTAAAAATTGAAAACAGTAACCTTTGGTCCATATTCAGACCCTCAATGTGAATTTCATGTTTCATCAAAAATGCTTTTGAATTGTCTTGAATATTTTACTGCTGAGATGAGCAAGTTCTTCTTAGTTGATCATCATACAGTGTTGCTGTTAATATGTATAATGTTATCCTTGTTCTGTTCACTATCCTCAGCATCAATGCATGCAAATCTTTTTCAGGCTTTTCTGAATTTTAGCTGCTCCTAATTTGTTTCAGAACAATAGCATTTCATCACATTCATTTTCCACAAGTTGTTCAGCCATTCCTGAATTGATAGACACCCTGTGAATTTCCAGTACTTTGCCACTACAAAAAGGGTTGTAGAAAATGGTTTTCTATATATGGGTTATTTACTGTTTCTTATTGTTGAGAGCCACTCAAGTGAGTTTGGATTTAAAAAGTCAGGTATGATTAGAAGACCCAGGCTCTGGCGATTCTCCAGCTGAAGGCTTTCCAAGGAATTCTGATTTGATAACACAACTGCATCATTTGCAGGCTCACTTGTTGATAACCCTGTTCCTGAACTTCCTGACCTGGGATACATCCTTCCAGGTTACATCCTGTCCAAGTTATAATTACATCATTGCTTTTATCCTTTACACTAATTTTGTGGTTTTCTGCTATAATGGTTTGATACTAACGGTTGTGTTAGTTGTCATGCTGGCATCCCCACTCAAGTGTACATATATTTCTTTTCTCTCCTGAGCCAAATTCATCCTCTCGTGGACTGGGGAACTCAATATTTGACGCCTTCATATGGGGCAGGTAGGTACTGGGACATGAAGCCATTTAGAAGCTGAAATAATCTTTAAGGAGAAGAAAACTCCCTGGTAAGACTGTGGCATTTCTTGGATGATTCAGGTGAGGGGAAAGCTTGATGAGAGCCCATAAGTGGGTGTCGGCTAAATACTTTCTTTTTCCAAGATGGGACAATGGAAATAATAGGGAAGGAACTTTTCACAGAACTAAAAGAAGCCAGGGCAGGATGTAAATATTTTGAAGAAACTGCTAAAGAAAAGGGCTTAAAAATTATTAAAAATCAAGTAGATAGTTCTGCTTCTTCTCCCCCTCCCCATCCCCACCTCCCCATTCCCCCTTTTAATGCTTGAAAAATAAGTTTCTTACCTTAAGTGTGTCTAAATTAACTTTAATCCAAGTCTGATGAGATGCAGATTCAGGTGGTTCTCACCTTCTCCCTTCCTCCTCTAAATTACAATAGGTCTTTACTACCTCTTGATGTAATAAGATTTACCCCATTCAGTCTCCCTCCAACATCCCTTCTCCTTACTGTCCCCCTTTTTAAGGAGATATTGTTTTTAAAAAATTCTTTCTGAGTCACAGAACAGTTATGAGTATCCATCACTTCTGACTATGTATATTCTCTCTAATAGAGTTACACTTCTCAAGATTTATGAGACCCTTTCTCCCAAGTGGGTATATAGCCAGTTTCATCTTATTGTAAAGCATTTTTTTTTTACCTTTTCATGTGTCTCTTGAGTCTCTTGTTTGATGTCCAAGTTTTCCATTTATCTCTGGTCTTTTCATCATGAAAGCTTGGAAGTCTCCTATTTCATTAAGTGTACATCTTTGTCCCTGGAAGAGAAGGCTCAGTTTTGTTGGGTAGTGGATCTTTGGTTGCATTCCAAGCTCCCTTGATCTTCAGAATATCTCAGTCCAGGCCGTTCGATCCCTTAATGTTTCTGTGACAAGGTCCTGTGCAATCCTTACTGTGGCTCCTTGATATTTATTTTTTTTTCTTTCTGGCTGCTTGCAGAATTTTTTCTTTTATCTGATAGTCCTGGAATTTGGCCATAACATTGCTTGGTGTTTTCATTTAAGATCTCTTTCTGGAGCGGATCAATGTATTCTTTCAATAACTATTTTGCCATCTGGTTCCATGATATCAGGGCAATTTTCCATCACTAAATCTTGTAATATTAAGTCCAAACTTTTTTTCTCTTCAATGTTCTCAGGAAGGTCAATAATTTTCAGATTCTCCCTTCTCAATTGGTTCTTGAAGTCAATGGTACTGCTTAATCATTGCCTAGTTGTATGGCCTTGGGCAAGCCACTTAACCCCACTGCCTTGCAAAAAAAAAGAAAGAAAGAAAGTAAATATGAACAGTTTTCACTTTGTATAAATATAAGCTGGATTTTTGAACTTTGAATAGTGATCTACAAATCAATGTAGTAAGATAAGAAAGTATAGAGAGATATAAGTCTATGGAGATATGTGTTTAAATGAGGTTTGGATAATCTGAAAATTACTTTAAATTGCTATTTTTGCAGTATCTGGCAGCAAATTTATTGGAAAAGTAATAAACTCCGTAAAGTGAAAAGTTTTATATGAAAGTAATTGTTAGGTAAATTTTAACTGTTTCTTCTAATTGGCTAATTCCCTAATATGTGTTAATCTTCCATACAAAGTTATCTGAAATTACCTGTAAATGAATTAAGAGGTTTGTTGAAAAGTAATATTTTGGGGGAGTATAATTTTTTTGGTTCTTCCAGAGTTATAGAAGGAAAAAGAACTAATCAGAATGCAAAAATAGGTAGGGTCAGAATGGTCTTGATTAAGTCTGGGACTCTGCCAAAACCTTTGTTAGCATAGACTTCATAGTTATATGATCTTAATCAGGCTTTATAATTGTTAAGAAAGGGGATATACTTCATGTATTTGAAGTATTTGGGGTGAAAAAGAAATGATAAACAGTAAAAGTAAAGAATTAGTACATACTACTTTGGTATCTCAAAATGTGGGGAATCTCCAGTTCCCAGAACATCATTTTGTCAGTGAGGATAGAAAGCCCTTATAAGTTAGAGCACTGAGAAGTTAGAATAGCACTGATTTAGATAAGAAGAATTTGCAAACTTTTATATTTTGAAAAGGAAAATAATTTAAGGTATTTTTAATATGTTTGAAATTTATAAGATTATTAGTAGAACTATATAGAAAATCTTGTAATCAAAAATTTTTAGAAACATCTGGTCTTAAAAATTTTTTAATGCAAAATTTTAGGGAGTAAAGGGAATATACTTTCAATTGAATGTGTGTTATATATAATTAGTAAACTTCATATAAGAACAGATTCAAACATTTTTTTGAAAATTTAAAATTGTGTTACAGTAACAAAATATGAATATATAAAAATATATATCATATATAAAAATAAAAAATAAATATATCACATTTGTAAAGATTTGTTATGAGAAAATTAGAGAATACCTTGCCAATATGTTTTATATCTTTTAAGGTATTTTTGGCCCAGAGAGTTTGTGAAGAGTTTTGTTTTTCAATCTCATGTTTATGAAATTGTATATATATGTTATATCTGCATCTTGTAACGCTGGCTTTGCTAAAAAATTTACATTGGGTTTCTTGAAATTTATATATATATATGTATATACATATACATATATATACATACACATATATATGACTAAATTCAGAGAGAATCTTATTTTCTTTTTGTAAATAGGAGTGTATTTGGTATAAGAAGAAAATAAGCTTATAATACAGAGATATGAAAGAAATTTGCATGTGATAAATATTCAGGTCTAAGGTTATCTTTAAGAGAACTTGTTTTGCTTTTGCTTTAAGAGAATGAGATGTCAACCTGGAAATATTTCATGTAGGTTGAGTTAAATGTTCAATTTTATAGAAGGAAAATGGCAACACAAAAGTAGAGTATATAAGAGATTGGGAAGTATACCTCAACTGCAATTATGTCCAATATTATCGATTTTATGTGAGGGACTTTGAAAGATGATTGGGAAATTGAAAATTATGTAACCCACAGTTAGATAACTTGCTGATGAACAAGATGTTGAAAAATTTATGTGATCTAGTTTTGTCTATATAGGCTATTTTACTGTAAATTACCTAAACCTAGAATTAATGATTGATTGCTTTGTAGAGATAATGAGCGGAAATATCAGAAGTTATGACCCTTTGGGTTCCCTGAAATTTTTAAACAATGTGATGGTCCTTATTCTAAACCTGTAGTGCCAAGTCTATATGCAAAAATAAAAAAGAAATTATATAGTCCTTTTACATCAGCACATAAATATCAATTATAAGCTATATTATTGGTTTTAAGAGAACAGTCACAACTCCTTAACATTTTTATAGATAGTATGATTATCATGTGGTCAGACACATACTAACAACCTTTATTTATCATAGCACTGATGTAGTATTATATCAGCTCTTTAAAGAATTACTATAGGGGGCGGCTAGGTGGCACAGTGGATAAAGTACCAGCCCTGGAGTCAGGAGTACCTGGGTTCAAATGCGGTCTCAGACATTTAATAATTACCTAGCTGTGTGGCCTTGGGCAAGCCACTTAACCCCATTTGCCTTGCAAAACAATAAAGAAAGAATTACTAGAAATTATTAGAAATAAATATAATTCCTTTTTTTATTGAACATATAAATTCCCACCCTGGATTGCCAGGACCTATGAAAATAATATATATGAAGGTAATATGAAGGTAATCATAGGACCTATCAATTAACCATTCCATTCCTTAAAAGCTTAGTAGAAGAGTAAGCTAAACTGTCTCACAAGAAATTTCATCAGAGTGCCTCTTTACTAAGGAAAGAATTTAAAATCACCAGAGAAAAAGCTAGGAATATGGTAAAATCTTGTTCACAAAGGGATATTTACTTACCCCTCCAAATTATTATAAGAATCCTAGAGGTCAGACTCCTAATGAGTTATGACAGATGGATGTGACTCATTATGCACCTTTTGGAAAAATGAAATTTATTCATGTTACTGTAGATACATTTAGTTCATATACAATGGCAACAACACAAGGTACAGAGGCTACTAAAAGTATGATTAATCATTTATTACAATGCTTTGTGGGAATAACAAAATCTATAAAAACAGATAATAGCCCTGGATATACATCTGTGGAATTTAAACAATTCTGTCTATATTACAATGTAAAATGTATTACAGGCATTCCTTATAATTCCACAGGTCAAGCCTATAGTTGGGAGGAAGAATAGGTCATTAAAAATGTTTCTACATAAACAGAAAAGGGGGACTGTGTGGTAACAGATACTGGACAAGCCTAAATGAAATTTTGTATTTGTTAATTATTTGACTTTGGATGATAATAAAATTCTGGCTGAAAAACACTTTGGTTACAAAATTGTCATATGCAACATAATAATATAACCCTAATATTACTCATAGAATAATGTGGAAGGATATAAAAAATGGACTTTGTAAAGGACTTGATTAATTACTAATCTGGGGTTGAGGGTATGTATGCTTTTGTTTTGTCCACAGATGGAGAAACTGTCTGCATGCCAGAAAAGAAACTAAGACGATGCAGACCAGATGATCAAGTAATACAGAAAATGAATAACTTGTCCTTAAGAAATTGAAAAAGAAAGCAAGAAAAAAGGACAGATCACACAAAAAGAAAACACAACATGAACTTAAAGGACAACTTGTGATGCTTATATTATTCATGAATAATTGGGGGACTGAAAAAGGAACTGAATATTGACTTCTATTCAAAACTATACTGGAGAGAGAAAAGTATGACTGAAGTTGTTTTAATAGAGGAAGCTGAAAATTATTTGGGATACAACAAAGTTACTATTGGAAATATCAAGGAAGAGATGCTGAGAAGTTAGGTATAATTTTTCTGGCTTAAATAGTATCACATCTCATATAGAGGAATTTATGATGATTACTGAGAAAGTGGAAATAATATTAACTGCACAATTGCATTACTTGAGCATTTGTATGTAAAGAATTGATGAATAGGGAAATATACTCAAGAAATAAGCAAAATACACTCAATAATTGTCACAAAATTTTATAGAGCATTTAAGTCTCAGAAGAAGATTTTATGAAAATCCTTATCATTTGATTGATGCATTACAAATCTTGTAATGAACAATTTGTGTTAGGAAAGAAAATATAGATTTAAGCAAGAAATTGTATGATTGTTTGTTTTCTCCACCTGTGATTGGTACATGGTTATATAGTATTATTTCTATTTTCAGCTTTGTTGTAATTATGATATTGACCATTTTTTGTTTGCCTCTCATTTTAAAAACTATCTTTGCTTAAGTAAGAGTGTGAGTTTCACATTCAAGATGTTAAAAAACCAAAGGATGGTACAAATTCTTTTTGATGCTTTTGGTGAATTAATTCAATGATCAGAGAACCTCCCATCTGGAAGGAAGGTTTAAGAGATGTATTAGTTGTTTTGTAGTTGTAGTTATTATGTTTGTATCTCTTATAGCCTCATCTGCATCACTTGCTCTGCCTATATCTTATGTACAAAATGCAGTAATTCAAGCATGTTATTTAAAGGAATTTAGTAAATATGTAAGTTTGGGCTTCCAAAAACAGTCAGATATTGGTTAGCAGTTTTGGCAAATGTTAATGGGTTTGAAGAAGAGAGTACTTTCTATAGGAGATGAATTGCATATGGTAGAGTTTAGACAGATGCTTACTTGTGAATATGCTACTTGCAAATTTGTATGACCAGCCTGGAGTATAATGATACTCAGTGAGAATTGGAAAAGGTTAGGAATAACCTTAATGGATTGTTTGGGAATTCTACTATATATTTTGGTATTGATGATTTTAATAAGTTGACTAAAGACATCCAAGAAGCCTCCCAGCAAGGTTCCTGAAAAGACAGCTGATAAGATAATTAAATGGTTTCAACATCCCACCTGCTTTGGGCATTGGACCCTTAGTATTATACAATTATGCCTTATATTGATTCTCTTAATGTTTCTACTTTGCTGTTTTCCAAGTTTTATCAAAGTATTTTTTTCTGAACCAAAGCTACAATATATGCTATCAATACAGAATTGTTGAACAACAGGTTGGTCAATTGTGAACTTGTTGTATCAACAGAAAAAGGGGGAAGTATTGAAAGCCACTCCAGTCAATTTGGGTTAGAAAGTCAGTTATGACTAAAAGGCCTAGGCTCTGGTGAACCTTGAGCTGAAGGCTTTCCATGGAACTCTGATTTGATAACACAACTGCATCATTTGCGGCCTCACCTGTTTATAGCCCTATTCCTAAACTTCCTGATATGGGTTACATCCTGCCAGGTTACTTCTTGTCCAGGTTAGGTTACACCATTGCTTTCATTCTATATGCTAATTTTGTGGTCTTCTGTTATAAAGAATTGTTGGATACTATCAATGAAAGGCTCTGCTAATTGTCCTGCTAGCATCCTCATCTAAGTGTATGCATGTTTCTTTTCTTTCTTGAGATGAATTAATCCCCTGGTGGGCTGGGAAACTCAACTTCTTATGATCTCTTTGGTGTGCATCTAGCAGTGGTATTGCTAGACAAAAGGGTATGTACAGTTTTATTACCCTTTGGATGTAGGTACTAGTTGCTCTCTATAAAATGTTGGATCAGTTCACAACTCCATTAACAATGCATTACTGTTGGGGGCAGCTAGGTAGCACAGTGGATAGAGCACCAGCCCTGGAGTCAGGAATACCTGAGTTCAAATCTAGATTCAGACGCTTAAAAATTACCTAGCTGTGTGGACTCGGGCAAGACAATTAACCCCAATGCCTTACAAAAATCTAAAAAGTAAAAACAAAAAACAAACAACAACAACAACAACAAACAACCAAATGCATTACTGGCATCTATGTAGTGCAGTGGAGCACCAGCCCTGGAGTCAGGAGTACCTGAGTTCAAATCTGGATTCAGACGCTTAATAACTACCTGACTGTGTGACCTCGGGCAAGTCACTTAACCCCATGGCCTTGCAAAAACAAGCAAAAAAAAACTAAACAATGCACTGCTGACCAACTTTTCCAACATCCCCTCCAATAGTGATAATTTTTCTTTTTTGTTATATTGGATAATCTAATAGATGTGAGGTAATATCACAGAGATGTTTCAATTCATATTTCTCTAATCAATAATAAATTAGTTTTTTCATTGGACAATAGAGGGCTTTATTTTGTTCATCTGATAATTGCATGTTCATATACTTTAATGATTTTGCAATTAGGGAATGAATTGTATTATTATAAATTTGACTCAATTCTCTATATATTTTAGAAATAAATTATCAGTAGCACTATTAGTTAAAATTGTTTCCCACCTTACTAAATTTCTTTTAACATTGGTTGCAAGGTTTTATTTGTGTAAAATCTTCTTAATATAATGAAATTAAAATTAATGATTTTGGATTTTATAATCTATATCCCTTCTTTAGTCATAAACTCCTCCCCTTTTCATGTACCTAACAGATAAGTTTTTTTTTGCTTTCCTACTAGCTTATGTTATCTTTTATGTCTAAATTCTGTACCAGTTTCAATTATATCTTGGTATGGGGTGTGAGATATTGCTCTGTGCTTCATTTCTGCCATATGTTCCAGTGTTCCTAGCAGATTTTCTTAAAGAGTGAGGTCCTATCCCAAAAGTTGTAGTCTTTATGCTTATTAAACAGGACATTACAGTAATTATTTACCACTGTATCTCTTGTACTTAATCTATTTCACTGATTCATCACTCTACTTAGTACTAAACATATATAATATAACTTTAGATATTGTTTGGCTAGACTAATTTCTTTTCATTTTATAACTCCCTTTAATTACTATTTAATTAATTCTCTTAATATTCTTGTTATTCCACATGAGTTTTGGTACTATTTTTCTATGTGAATAAGTTTTTGGTAGCTTGATTGGAATGACTCTGAATAAGTAATAATTTAATATAAGTTGAATTGTAATTTTTTATAATATTAGCTTGGCCTATCCATGAGCACCTGACATTTCTTCAATTATTTAGATGTTATATGATTTGTGTGAAGGATTTTGAAACTGGTTTCACAGAGTTTCTGAGTTTGTCTTGGTAGTTAAATGACAAAGTATTTTAAGTAGTCTATAGATACTTCAAATGGAATTTCTCTTTCTATATCTTGTTGCTGTGTTTTGTTGATAATATATAGAAATACTGAAACTTGTGTGTTTATTTTAAATCCCTTTTAGAAAGGTCCTAATTGTTTCAAGTTGTTTTTCAATTGATTTTCTAGAGTTCTCTAAGTATACCATCATATAATTTTTTTTGTCTAGGCAGTGGGGTTAAGTGGATTGCCCGAGGCCACACAGCTAGGTAATTATTAAGTGTCTGAGGCCAGATTTGAACTCAGGTACTCCTGACTCCAGGGCTGGTGCTCTATCCACTGTGCCACTTAGCCACCCTCATCATATCATTTTCAATGAGTGATTTATTTTCTCATTGCCATTCTAATATCTTCATATTGCTGATTGGTATTTGTCTTTCGTAATCAAAGAAGGTCAAAATGAGATCACTCTAATTGAGACAAATTAGTGTGTCTGACTGTGGCTAATCAGGCCAAACAGAAGTCAAAATGCTCTTCTGCAGATTGGGTACAAACAGTCCATGTGAACGCCTGGAGTGGATACTCTCAATGTACAGGTGTTCATTTCCTTTTAGCTGCTTCAGTTCTGCCTTTCTCATAGAGCACAGCAGCCTCACTGATGAAAACTTGCCTTGCTGGATGGACCAGTGCTACCTAATCAATTCCAAACTTCATTTTTTAAAAAAAAGATTTTTATTATAATAATATTTTCTTGTTTTTCAATTGTACACAACACCAAAGTATACTAATCATTTTTGGTAAGGTTTTGAATTTTATAATTTCCCCTCACCCCTCCCTTTCCTCCCCCTCCCCCTCCCCCCATGAGAAGGCAATTTTATAACTTTACATTGTTTCCCTGATATACATTGATCAAAATTTAACGTGTTGAGAGATAAATCACACCCTTGAGGAGGAAAAAAAATATTAGCGATATAAAACTTATGTACTACATAAGACATTTTAAAAGATGAGGGTAATAAACTTTGGTCTTTGTTTAAACTCCTCAGTTCGTTCTCAGGAAGGTATTCTCTATCACAAATACCCTAAAATTGTCCCTGATTATTGCACTGATGGAACGAGCAAGTCCATTAGTATTGATTATCGACCTATGTTACTTTTTAGAGTATACGATGTACTTTTGGTTTTGCCCATCTCCCTCAGCATTAGTTCATGCAAGTCTTTCCAGGCTTCTCTGAAATCCCAACCATACTGGTTGTTTCTAATAGAAGAATAGTGTTCCATCACATACATATACCACAATTTGTTTAACCATTCCCCAATTGATGACCATCCCTTCAATTTCCAATTCTTTGCCTCTACAAACAGAGCTGCTATGAATATTTTTGTACAAGTGGTGGTTTTTTACTCTTTTTCATGATCTCTTCAGGATAGAGACCCAGTAGAAGTATTGCTGGATCAGAGGGTCTGCACATTTTTATTGACCTTTGGGCATAATTCCAAATTGCTCTCCAGAAAATTTGGATTAGTTCACAGTTCCACCAACTTTGCATTAATGTCCCAAATTTCCCACATCCCTCCCAACATTGATTATTATTTTTTCTGGTCATATTGGCCAATCTGTGAGGCGTGAGGTGGTACCTCAGAGGTGCTTTAATTTGCATTTCTCGAGTCAGTAATGATTTAGAGCAATTTTTTTCATAAATCTATAGATAGCTTTGATTTCTTCATCTGAAAATTGCCTTTGCATATACTTTGACCATTTGTCAATTGAGGAATGGTTTGCTAATTTATAAATTTAACTCAGTTCTCTACATATTTTATAAATGAGTCCTTTGTCAGAAATGCTAGTTGTAAAAAATTGTTTCCCTATTTACTGCATTTCTTTTGACCTTGGTTAGAGTGGTGCTATTTGTGCAAAAGCCTTTTAATTTAATGTAATAAAAATATCCAGTTTGTTTTTGAAGATGTTCTCTGTCTTTTCCTTCATCATAGACTGCTCACCTTTCCATAGATATGACAGGTAAACTATTGCTTATTTTCCTAGTTTGCTTATAATATTGTATTTTATATCTACATCCTGCAGTCACTTTGACCTTGTCTTGGTATAGGGTGTGAGATGTTGGTCTAATTCAAGTTTCTGCCATACTATCTTCCAGTTTTTATTGAAGAGTGAGTTTTTATCCCAGAAGCTGGACTCTGGGTTTATCAAACAGATTACCATAATCATTTTCTGCTGTCTCTTTGGTGCCTAGTTTATTCCAATGATCCACCACTCTATTTCTTAGCCAGTACCAGACAGTTTTTATGACTGATAATATAATTTTAGATCTGGTAAAGTTAAATCATCTTCTTTTACATTTTCCCCATTAAATCCTTTTATATTCTTGACTTTTTGTTTCTTGGTAAGAATATGAATTTAGTTACATTTTTTTCTAGTTCAATAAAGTAATTTTTTGTAAGTTTAGTTAGTATGGCACTCAATAAGTACTTTAATGAGTGGAATTGTCATTTTTATTATATTAGCTCAGCCTATCCACCAGTGTTGATATCTCCCTAGTTATTTAGATTTGATTTGATTTGTGTTGTGTTTTATAGTTGTTTTCAGAGAATTTCTGAGTCTGCCTTGGCAAGTTGACTCCCAAGTATTTTATGTTTTCAGGAGCTATTTTAAATGGAGTTTCTCTTTCTGACTCTTGCTGATGTGTATTGCTATTAATATATAGAAATGCTGAGGGTTTATTTTATATCCTGCAATTTTACTAAAATTTCTAATTGTTTCTAGGAGTTTTTTAGATGAATTTTTAGGATTCTCTAAGTATACCATTATGTCATCTGCAAAGAGTGAGAGTTTTGTTTCTTCCTTCCCAATTGTAATTCCTTCAATTTCATTTTCTACTCTTAATGCTGAAGCTAACATTTCTAATACAATATTGAATAGTAGTGGTGATAACAAGAATCATCAACAGACATTATCATTCTAAGGAATAAAACATTTAGTCCTATGCTCTCTAGCCTTTAGTAGGAATAGGTGCTATATTTTGTCAAAGGTTTTTTCAGCATCTATTGAGATAACCATATGATTTGTTTTAGGTTTTCTTTTGATATAGTCAATTATACTGACAGTTTTCCTATTATTGAACCAGCCCTGTATTCTTGGAATAAATCCTTCTTGGTCATAGTGTATTATTCTTTTTTTTTTAGATTTTTTTTTTGCAAGGCAAATGGGGTTAAGTGACTTGTCCAAGGCCACACAGATAGGTAATTATTAAGTATTTTGAGGCCAGATTTGAACTCAGGTACTCCTGACTCCAGGGCTGGTGCTCTATCCCCTGTGCCACCTAGCTGCCCATTACAGTGTATTATCCTAATGATAACTTCCTTTCTTCATTTTCCTGGAAGTTAGTGTTGGGGGGAGGGGCTGGTTCTCAGACCTTTAGTGGTGAGATACTTAGAGACTTTATTCACTGGGTTTAGGAACTGCAAATGGGGTGGGGGGCTGTTACTGTGTTTGTTCAGGGAAGTCACTTTCACCTTGAGGAATCAGGGGGAAGGGACTCAATTGGAAACATGGGACTTACCTGAAAACATGGGGACTTTTTGCTCTGGTCTTCCAGGTCAGCCTAATTGACAGGATAGATGTCTCACTGCTACACCAGTGCTCTCTTGCCCACCACACTAGAGCTCTCCCACTGTGTACCCAGTCAGAGCTGCTGCCACTGTTCTCAGGTTAATCCCTGAGCCTCACCTGCCACCCCTGCATGTGCGCTGATTCTCTCCTCCCTCCCTTCACACCCCATCCCCCATGCTCCCCTAAGACACACCTTGCTGCCCAATGTTTTCCTAGGTTTTTCTCTAGGCTTTGCAAATCCTAATTCTGTTAAGAGGTTTGGTTCATGTTACTTTTGAGGGAAAGCCAGGAGAGCTTAAGACAGTGCCTGTCTTCTCTCCCCCTCTTGGTCAGAAGTCTTCAATTCCAAACTTCTTAAGAGAGACATTCAGGATGTGTAGGTATCGCTTCTTCTGACCTTGTATATGCTTGCACTGTGTGAGTTCTTCATAGAATAGTTTTTTTGGCAAGCATACTTCTGGCATTCTAACATCATAACCAGCCCATGTAATTGTACTCTCTGTAGTAATGTTGGAATGCTAGGCAGTTTAGCTCAAGAAAGGAACTCAGTGTCTTCTCCTGCCAGATGATTTTGAGAATCTTCCAAAGACAATTTAAATGAAAGCAATTCAGTTTCCTGATATGGAGTTGGTAGACTGTCCAGCTTTCATAGGAATATAGCAATGAAGTCAGCACAATGACTATAGACCTTCAATTTGGTAGTTAGTCTATTATCTATTCTCTCCTACAATTTCTTTCAGAACCTTCCAAAACCTGAACTAACTCTGGTAATATGTGTGTCAACTTCATTGTCAATGTGTACCTCCCTGGAAAGGACACTGGCAAGGTAAGTGAACCTGTCCACAATACTCCATTTGCTGTAATCGATGGTTCCACACAAGGATGGTGTGATGGTGTGATGCTGGTTGTTGGAGTACCTGTGTTTTCTTGGTGTTAATTGTTGGAACAAAATTAGCACAAGGAGCAGAGAATCAATCCATACTTTGTTGCATCTCAGCTTCAGAGGCTGCATTGAGTGCACAATCATCTACAAACAGAAGATCATGCAACAACACTCCCTCTACTTTAGCCTTGGCATCTAATCTTTTCAATTAAAGAATTTTCCATCAGTACAGTAGCTGATCTTGAGGCCGTGTTCATTCTCAGTGAAGGCATTTGATAACAGTTCAAAACATCTTTCTAAAAAGCATGGAAGCAATGACACATTCTAGTTTCTTTCCATTGGTGACTAGGAAATCTTGAGAGCATTGTTCACTATTCCAGAACCTGAACAATTATGCCAATATGAAATTGGCATACAATACTGATGGATTTCTCCAGGCAACCAAACCTTGGCATAATTTTCCATAAACCTTCATGACTGATGGTATTATATTCCTGGTTTATATATCAGCAGCAATATTGATTTATTACTCGCTGAATAAAACTGTCAATTGTACTTTTCTTTTGATGGAATTAAATGTTCCTTTCTTGGAAATAGATGAACCATTCTGCTAGTAAATCTTGTGGAGTTCTTGTTTTTGTTCAACAGTCTCTGTATTTCTCCATCATTTTCATCAAACCAGAGTTGATGCTTGCTAGTGTTCTGGTCCAGATGAGTAAATGCAGTGTTGTGTACCAGATCTCTGAAAGCTGCCCACTCTTTTTCTGTACCACTGTTGCCAACTGTGTGTGTTGGCTGTTTTCCCTCCAAGTAACCACCAAACTGTTCTGACTCAGAGGAAAGAAAGAAGATGTTAAGATATTTGGTCCTTGATAAATTACAAGTAACATTAAAATGAAAGTTATTGTAAGACAGCACTCAACACATAGCTTTTTTATTTTTCTGTTTTGAAATCAAGAAATCTTGATTTGGACCACTCCATTCACTTCCAGAGTTATGATTACTGTTCATTCATCTTTTTCCTGTTTTTCCTTCTGTTGTCCTCACTTTCCTTTTACCCTTTTCAACAGTGTTTCGCTTCTGTCTACCTACTCCCTCATCTGCCCTCTCTTCTTCAGTTACTTCCATCCCTTTTTTAAAGCTCTTCTACTTTCCAGTTGGAGAAGACAGATTTCTATAATAAACTGTGTATATTATTCCCTTTTTGAATCAATACTGTTGAGAGTAAAGTTTAAACAATGTCCATTAATCAACATCCCCTTTTCCCTTCTGCTGTAACAGTTCTTTCATTCCTCTTCCAATGAAATTATTTACCCCATTCTACCATTCCATTTCTTCTGCACTCAGTATACTCTTTCTCTTTCCTTAATTATTTTCATGTCATTCTCCCAAATTCACCTCATACATGTACCCTCTATCTATTTATATCCCTTTTAACTAAATTATTTGTGGTACATTTTTAAAGAATTACAAGTATCATCTTCCCCTATTAGAATGTAGCCATTAAATTCCACTAAATTTCTTTTGGTTATTTTCTCTTTTTTTCCCCTTAGGTTTCTCTTGGGTCTTGATATTGGAAGTCAAATCTTTTTTCAATTCTGATCTTCTCAGGAAGGTAGGTTGTATAGTGGATAGAGCACCAGCCCTAAAGTCAAGAGAACCTGAATTCAAATCTGCCCTCAGACACTTAATAATTACCTAGCTGTGTGACCTTGGGCAAGTCATTTAACCCTATTGCCTTGCAAAAAAACCCCAAAACCAGTCAATTCTGATCTTTACCTAATGAAAATTTGAAATTCATCTATTTCAATGAATAACCATAATTTTTTGTTATTTTGCTTAATTTTGTGAAGTAGGTGATTCCTAGTTGTAGTACTAACTCCTTTGACTTCTGAAATATCAAATTCCATGATCCTCAATCCTCTTACTAATTTGTAAGCAATGACACCCAGATATTTTAATTGCTTCTTGTTTTCACTTGGATTATTTTTTCTTTGACCTGATTATTTTGCAATTTAGCTATAATATTCCTCTGAGTTTTTATTTTGGTATCTCATTCTTCATATGGATTTCTTCAATTCTGATTTGGCCTTTTGGTTCTAGGATATCTGGGAAGTTTTCGTTAATAATTTTTTTAAAGATGTTGTCCATGTCCTCCTTTTTATTATGGTTTTCAAGTAATCCAATGGTTATGACATTGTTTCTCCTGGATTTATTTTCCAGGTCATTTCTTTTCCTCATGAGTTACTTTTTATTTGTTTCCCTTCTTTTATTCTTATCTTTTGAAGTTGTTGAATTGATTGTTGATTTCTCATGGAGTCATGAGCTTCCCTTTGAGCCAGTCTTACTTTTAAGGAGTCATTTCCCTCAATTTTTCTACTTCCTTTTCTATTTAGCAGTTTTATTTATTAAGGAGTTGTTTTCTTCAGTGGATTCTTATATATCCTTTTTCATTTTTCCAATTCTATTTTTTAAGCCTTGGCCTTTTTCTTTATATTTTGAATTGCTTTTTAATAATTCTCTTGAATCACTTTCATTTCTTTTCCCAATATTTCTTCTATTTCTTTTATGATGTTTAGCTCCTTTTTGAGCTCTTTCAGGACTTGAGTCTACTTGTTTTTCTTTGGGGTTTTACCTATAGATATTTTGACATTGCTATCCTTCTTTGAGTCTGTGTCCCTGTCTTCCCTGTCAACATAGTTTTCTGTGGTCAGATTATTGTTTGTTTGTTTCGTTGTTCTTGTTCTTGTTTCTTCCTCTTCTTTTTTTTTTCCTTTTCCACTTCTTTTAAATTTGAATTATGCTCCTAGGATGAAAGCAGCACTACTCAGACTTCTTGTACCAAGGCTAGTATGGCAGTTTAAATGATTAATCTGGTCCTACACTGATGCTGCTCTGAATCCCAGGTGGGACTCTTATATCTGGTGTTGTACTGAGGGAGTTGAGTAGAGCTCAGTTGACATTGCTAGAGGTCTTAGAGTCTGGCAGCTTACCTGGTGCTGAGCCTGGCTTCTAGTGATAATTTCTGATATGTGTTGATACTGGTGTGTGTTTGTGAATTTTTAGATGAACAAATTAACACATGATCTGTGGAGAATGCCTGTTTGCCCAGGTTTGTAGTGCTTCTCAGAATTGCAATCAGCCAGTTCCCCAGGCAGTGCTAAGTCATATAAGATATACTGGTGTTGACACTTGCCTGCTTCACCACACTTGGGCTCAAGATTTACTGCTAGTTTCCTGCTGCTGTCTAACTAGGATGTTTCCCATCTTAGACTGTACTTCCCTTTCATCAGAGAGACAGACCTTTCTTGCTGATCTTCCAATTATTTTTGGCTAAAAAAAAATTGTTTCAACCAGTATCCTTGTTGGTTCTCTTTTTTTCTAGGTTTTGTTTTGGATGCTATTTTATGGTTCTTTGGGGAGGTGATTATAGAAGAAGTTATAGAGTTTCATTGCTTACTCGGCCATCTTGATTCTTGAAAGTGGATCATAAGTATTGTTTTCATTAGTAAGTACATAAATACTATGTAATACTGTTATTCTATAAATAATCATAAATGATCAGACACTAGAGAAGCATGGAATGACTTATGAGATCTGATGCTGAGTGAAGGGAATGTAACCAAGACAACAATGTACACATCAACAACAACCTAGATGGAACAACCTTGATGGAAGCAGCTCCTCTAAGCAGTCTAGTCAGTTAGGACAACTATATTAGATCAGCTATGGATTATGTTATCCCTATCCTCCAGAGGAAGAAAAACAAAAACAAAACACACACACACACACACACACACACACACACACACACACACACACACAGACCCTTCCAATTGTGATGAACATTTTTTAAAAAATATCTGTAATGTATCTCTTTCCCTTAATCCTAATTCCTCATGCTGAAAATTACTTATTTGTAAACATGTTTATCAAAATGTGTATGTACCATGCTAACCTGACTGCTCACTGCTAAGGTGATGGAGGTGAGAAGGGAGAGTGGGAGGAAATTTTGTAACTTAAAATATACATATGCATATGGATGAAAATAAATATATTTCAAAATAAAGGAAAGTGGATCATAGCTGAATTATTTTAAATGCAGGAGCTAATGCTACTTTTGAAAGAATAATAGTTATTACAATGCCATGTTTTTAGATGAGATTTATTCCAAATCAAACAACAGTACCTATCTTTTACTTATTATTATAATTATATGTATATTAAAACTTGGTTTGTGTCTCTTTGCAATTATTTATTATGGCATAAATTATAAAGAATTCTTGAATGAAGAAACTTCTACAACCAATTTTCTTTAGGTTATATTTTAAAAGGGTTCCCTCAATGTAGATGTCAAATATGTTCCTATATTTAGCTTCAAGCATATTAAAATGAAATTAAGAATTACTTTTAATTATAAATAAAAATAGAATAGAATAGTTTAGATTGCATTTTAAAATTAAATCATTTTATAACTCTAAGGATACTTATGTAGCCATTAGGCACCTCATTTCTAATTTACTTTGATTCTACAGACAGAGCTATATCAGGTTTGATTACCTAGACCATGTACCCCTTATATGTTAGAAACAGGTCTTGAATGCAAGTCATCCTGCTTTCAAGAGTGACTCTCAATGAACTATGATTACCACACTAATAATCTTTTAAAGATGTGATTATATGTCATATGTAATCTAACATTGCAAATGTTTATTTGCAATGACTCCCCTTGTAAATGTTTTATAACAAATTTAATTTTTGACTTTATATCAGGTATTTGAAGGTTATTTTTATCCACTATCCATTAAAGATAATAATTCCATTTTCTAATTGGTGATTTACTCTGTAATCTCAACTTGACTGGAACTGTACTCTAATCTATGAATGACTAGATCCAGACAAAGCAGCGTAGAGAAAGGAGAGTTGGGAATCAAACACTGATTGATTCAATGAATTTCAGCATGAGGAAAATACTTGTAAGTGGAAGCACCCCACCCCACTTATCTATAAGAAGGAGGGCTTAACTTGCCAGTACTTGAGCCCCTTATGAAAATGAAAAAAGCTGGACCACAACACAATCTTTCTTAGGTCTTGCATAAAAGTTCCAATGGTTGGCATTTTTTTGGATAATATAGGCATTCTTGTGTCCCATGAGTACAGTCTCTAAACTATTAAAGAGTTTTTGATCCTTGTAATCATTCAGCCTGGTGGGAACAGAAATGCAGTACCTGGTTCAGTCCACTTAAAGGTTCCAAAAACACAAGTATCAAGAAGTACAATGGATGGATTTAGGTTGCAGCAAATTGGTTATTTCTGGCTCCCAGTTACCTGGGAAAGAGGAGGACCTCCAACAAATATAAATGGTCATTGATTAATATAAAAACCATAAATCCTTCCATGAACACCTATTGTTGATTAAAGTAATACACTTTGCCAGAGGTTAAGATCATCTAGAGCACAAAGAATTGTTGCTATACAAAGCTCAGGGCATAGCCTACTTGCTACACCTTAATCTGTGAAACATGGTATCTCCAACTATGTTGATAATAACTATCTGAAATAATCCTTAAATTATTTTTTAAATTAGAAAAATTAGATCTTTTTTTTGACGAGGCAATGGAGTTAATTGACTTGCCCAAGGCCACACAGCAAGGTAATTATTAAATGTCTGAGGCTGTATTTGAACTTAGGTACTCCTGACTCCAGTGCCAGTGCTCTATCCACTGTGCCACCTAGCCACCCCTTTAAATAAATTTTTTTAAACAAATTTTTAAAGTTTTAATCGCCCTCATAGTTGCTATCCCATTCAATGAGAGGGCAAAAATATGATAACAAATGTATATGTGAAAATTTAAAATAAATCTACATTAGTCATATCACAAAAATACAACAGCATTCAAGAAAGAAAGAAAATTATATTTCAATTTGGAGTAAGAATTCATCAGTTCTCTCTAGATAGCATTAGTTCATTATGAATTCTTTGAAACTGCCTTGAGTCATTGAATTGACCAAAATAACCAAATTCTTCACAGTCAATCATCACTGTAACATTATTACTAAGCACAATGATCTCCAGTTACTTCTCACTTCACTTTACACAATTTTATATATTCATTACTATGTTTGCTTTTTGTTTTCTGAAACCACAGCCCTCATCATTTCTTTTCTATGTTTTCATGTTTTATATGAAATACTACCCCCCCCCCAAAAAAAAAGACAGGTCTTTTGAGTCCTTGACTTGAGGCTGCTGGTTTCGTATTATTATTCTGAGTGTTTGGTTTTCTGGGGAATCCCAAAATGTCAGCCACTGTGCCAGCCCAGTTTGTTAAGGGCTGAACCAAGAGCCCCTGATGCCTTACAGGAACCATTGATGATCTTTATGCCTTTGTTCTTGATTTGTTGGTTTATTTTTGAGTTTACATTTTCATAGCTCACAATAGTCACACATATAGGGCTATTGTGTGTGTGAGCTGAGCATAGTGACCTTTATGAGCCAGCCCTCCTCAGCCAAGGTCAGGCCACTCACCGAAACGGGGAAGCCCATGACCCTCGGTCTCCCTGCCAGAGAGGACTTTACCAGTATATCCTTAATGCTTCTGGGAGAGACCTCTCATTAGGAGGGTTTGTTTCTGTTGTCCACCTTTTTTGGATTCTTTGTTTGCCTTTCTCCCCTAGGATCTGTCACTTGCACAGTTGGGCATCAGATGTCTCTTCTTGCATTCTCTGTGTATTGACATAAAGCAACTCTGTGCCACTTAAAAAAATGAAATAATCAGATCAACATCATTAGATCCCTCATAATTTACCCTTCCCATCCAACCCTTTCTATTTTTCACCTGAGTCCTGTACTTGGAGCTCAAAATTTCAGTTAAGCTCTGGTTGTTTTGAAATTCCCCCTATTTCCTTGAGTATCCATCTTTTACCCTGAAAGAGGATGTTCAATTTTTTTCCGAGTAGTTGATTCTCAGTTGTAATCCAAGCTGTTTTGCCTTCTGGAATATCATATTACAAGCCCTGTAGATGCTGCTAAATCCTTTGTAATCCTGAATTTAGTTCCATGATATTTGAATTGTTTCTTTATGGCTGCTTATAATATTTTCTCTTTGACTTAGGAGTTCTGGAATTTGTCTTTAATATTTCTGTGAGATATTTTGTATCTCTTTTAGGAGGTGATGGATGACTTCCCTCAATTTCCTTTTTACCCTCTACCTCTAGGATATCACAGTAATTTTCCTGAAGAAATTCTTTAAAAATGAAGCCCAGGCTCTTTTCCTGGTCATGACTTTCAGGCAGCCCAATAATTTTAAAATTACTTCCTCTAGATCTGTTTTTCAGGACAATTGTTTTTGCAATGAAATATTTTACATTTTTTTCTTGTTTTTATTCTTTTGGTTTTATTTTATTGTTTCTTGATTTCTCACAAAGCCATCAACCTCCCTTAGCTCCATTCTACATTTGAAGGAGTTGTTTTCTACAGAGAGTTTACTTATGTCCTTTTTCATTTGAACAAGTCTGTCTTTTAAGGTATGATTCTCATTCACCTTTTAAACTGCTTTTTTATATTTGACCTAAATTGGTTTTTAGCATTCTGTTTTCTTTGTAATTTTTTGAGGGGGCGGGTATTTCCATCACCAAGCTGCTGGTTTGATTTTCATGATTTTCCTGCATAACTCTCATTTTTCTTCCTAATTTTTCCTCTTCCTCCCTTATTTGATTTTCAAAATATTTATTTGAGCTCTTCCATAGTCTGAGACCAATTCTTGACTTTCTGGGAGGCTTTGGATACCAACATTTTATCTTCTGAGTATCCTCCATGGGACTGACATAATTGTCTATGGTAAGGTTCTTTTTTTTCCTATTTATTCATTTCTCCAGCCTATGCCTCGTTTTAAAGTACTTCCCAAGCTTTTAAATGTTTTGGGGACTCTCGCTCCACAGGTCCCTCAATTCTTTCAGTGTCTTATAAGAAGTTTTGACTGCTTTCCTCACTTTGCCCTAATCTGTGGATGCCTATAAGCACTTCCCTCTGCCCTGGAGCTGTGATGAGGGTCCCTGCTATGCAGATTGCAACCAGAGTCTGATGAATATGGACAAAGCAACAGATTCCTGTCCCAGGGACAGAGGACATGTTGACTTCGACAGTCTTCTCCATCTGTTTGTCATCTATGGGTTGAGCACTCTGGAAACAGTTGCCAAGCAGCTCTCTGCTGGGTGTACCCCTGCTAGCCCTGCTTCTGGTTCCCAGGACTGTGACTACACAGAGGCCTGACTGCTGGGCTCCATGTTCATTCTGGCAGAGTTTTCCCACTGACCTTACAAGTTGCTCTTCATGATCCCTGGTTGGAGAGGTCTGGAAATTACGCCCACTGCCATGAACCCAGGTGCCCCTTGGGCTGTTCCTGGAAGATTGTACCTCATTCACTCTGTTATAATTTGGCCCTGGCTGTCCCTTCATCATTTCTTTTCTTTCTTGGTTTTTTTTTTTTTTTTAGTTTTTTTACAAGGCAATGCGGTTTATGTAACTTATGGGGTTAAGTGACTTGTCCAAGGTCACACAGCTAGGAAATTATTATGTGTCTGAGGCTGTATTTGAACTCAGCTCCTCCTGACTTCAGAGCAGGTGCTCTATCCACTGTACCACCTAGCTGCAGCCCCCTCATTTCTTTTTTTTTTGTTGTTTTTTAGGTTTTTGCAAGGCAAATGGGATTAAGTGGCTTAAGTGGCTTGCCTAAGGCCAGACAGCTAAGTAATTATTACTTGTCTGAGACCAGATTTGAACCTAGGTACTCCTGATTCCAGGGCTTGTGCTTTATCCACTGTGCCACCTTAGCTGTCCCTCCCCCCTCATTTCTTAAAGAACAATAGTACTCCATCAAAAACTTATCCAGCCTATTCCGTAAGTGATGAGCATGCCCTGTATTTCCAGTTCTTTGCTAGCACAACAGTAGTGCTATTTTTTTTAAACAAATTGTTCCTTTTTTCTTTCTTTGATCTATTTGGGGTAGCAAATTATTACTGGTATTACTGAGTTAAAGGGTAGCCACATTTAAATATAGTTTCAAATCGTCCACCAGAATGAGTGGGCCACTCCAACAGTTGCATTATGCACCTATTTTTCCTCATCCCTTGCCCCATTTACCACCCCTTTCTTCCTTCTCTTATCCACTGGGATGGATGGATGAGAAAAAATTATTCCAAAGGTGATGAAGGCAGCTGAAGCTGCCGCTGTGGAGTGTTTAGAAATTGATCACACTAGAAAGACATCAAGGTTATTCATTGCTTCCTTGGAATTTCGATTCCTACTTAATTTTCATTGTTGCTATGGAACTTAGATGACACAGGAAAAGAAAACAAAGCGGACTACATTGTGCAACTCTGTCTTTCTTAAATCTAATTCACAATGAAGTAAAGACATCGTCTTGGTCTGCTATTAAAATGAAGGACTTATAACATTATAATTTTCTGACATAGGTCTCAGTTCTTTTTCTAGTTTCCCCCTACCACTCTCATTTCTTTCGTTAATTCCTGCCAGAAATTTTGTTCATCTTCAATCCAATAATCATTTTTCTTTGAGACTTTGCAACTTTTTCCCATCATTGTCTTCTTAGATAATTCCTTGATTATCCTGTCATAATACTCCCTTTATATGTTTAAATGGAGCTTTTCATTCATTTTCCCAACCATTTCTTGACTTTTATTTTTTATGTTAAAGTTAGGCTTTGCTCACCTTGGGTTGGATAGGCACCATCCAAAGCTTCAGTTTTTTTTCCTTTTTTTTTTTAATGTTGCTATGGGTTTGTCACTTTTGAATATTTTTGTGGTGACAATTAGGAGGTGCAGTGGATAGGGCACTAGCCTTGGATTCAGGAGGATGGAAGTTCAAATATCCAGGGCCATCTCCAGTCATCCTGGCCACTGGACCCAGATGATTCTGTAGAAGAAAGTAAGACTGGTGACCTTATCATAAACTCCCTCACTCAAATAAAATTCATGTTCTTGTCATGGCATCACCTCCCTAATGTGATCTTAGAAAATGAAGAACAAACATTTTACTATTTAGATCCTGGAAGAGCTACTGTCTCTTCTCTTGTGGTTTGCACTACTGTCGGTACCCAGGGAAGGCTTTTGGTCCCCATCTGTCAGAAACACTAGTGTTTCATTTGCATTAGAACATAGGCACTTGTTCCTACCCCACAATGACCAACGCCTAACACTCCTCTGCACAATGGAACTGAAAACAATATCTATGTATGGGCAGTAGAGTACAAGCTGTTCACAGTTCCAGAAAAGGGTTCTCTATAATGCCTTTCTGACGATTTTCCATTTTCCAATTCTGGTATTCCCTCTGGATTGAGGCTTTCCATGGCTGTTGCTGCTGCTTCTCCTGCTGCTATGATTGATATTGCTTCTATCACATATACGGACTCCAGACAGGCTTGCCCTGTGGTGTCACAAACTTCTTCTAAGTTTTCTTATGTCATAAAAATGTTTCTTCCTGATCTTTTATTGACTCTGATGCTCCAGAACTTGATTTGAGTCATTATTTAAGGTTGTATGGAGGAAAATATTGAGAGAGTTTAGATGGGTTGCCTATAATCTGCCATCTAAGATATTTTTCAGTGTTCATATAATACATTGTAAATCAACATTTTTAAAGAATAAACCCAAATTGTCAATAACAATTGTAATATTTGTGCTTTTTTTGTATTTAAGATTACATATTTGAATTAGATTTGAAGATGATTGTATCCTTGTTAGAATCATGTATTATCAACATTTTCCCTCCTCTTCTCAATTATCCATAATGATCATATGTATATATATATATATATATATATATATATATATATAGAGAGAGAGAGAGAGAGAGAGAGAGAGAGAGAGAGAGGGGAGAGAGAGAGAGACAGCAACTTGAAATCAAAACAAACTCATATGAATATTGAAATTAATTATTTTATATCACTCTTATTAAAACAATCCAAAAACTTCCATGAATTATTTGGAAAATTTAATAACTGATATAGCCTTTATGATGATCTTTAAATCCCTAATATTCTTTTTTCATATTTCCTTAAATTTTATGACATACTTCAAACATGCACAAGTTTTATAACATTGAAAAATGGCATTATCCCAAAGTATTCCAAAGCTTTCATCCAAAACCTTTTGTATCCCTTTATCTAAGCATAATTAATCCTGTTGAATAACCCAAGGAGAAAGAAAATAAAAATTGGACACAGTTATTAATTTCCTTCTCTGTGCAAGGAACTAAAGCATTACTACATAAACATACTATAACAGGATACGTTTTCTCCCTTTCAAGAGTATATGACCTAATATGCTGAGGGAAGAAAAGTAGGATATATAGGAAGTGAAAAGTACTGAAAGTATTTTAAGTACCTAACTATTAAGATCATCATGCAGATTTGAAATAGATTTTTCAAGGTTAGACACATGAATATGCACATTAAGTCTTCAAGGGAATCCCCATAATAATTTTCTGTCTATAAACTAATTAATAGGAATTTTAAAAGCAATCTTTCTTGTCATATATCACTGTTAATTTTTTTTATAAGTGGCAGACACCAAACTAGGAGGTGGGGGTGGGAAGAATGCTAAGAAATAAAGGAGAAAAGAGGAATAAATGTACTTTAAGAAAAAAAAAATGTGGGCTAAATGAAAGTGAATAAAAATAACTCCTGAAAATGACCGTTAGGGTTTATATTTCAATATATCTTAAGGAAGGTACTAAGCCTTTCTTGGCTCACAACTTGTACTACAGTCTAATTCTGTGCAATGGTGCTGGTTCAGTTCCTGGGACTTCAACTATAATATACATATATTTTCAATTCTTGATATTGTATAACAGATAAATAACACAAACATACATGGCATTAAATGAATTCATAGTACTGTTTTCTTAGAATTGTCATTAATATTGAGCCAATCCCTCATCTGTGAGTGGACCTAATGTTTTGTTTGGGCATTGGCATTTCACTTTTCTTCTCTTCTTAAATGAAAATATGGAAGTAAAATTCTGGAAGCTCAAACCCATGGCTGAATGTTCTATGAAAGAAGATTATGTAAATGTCAAGGATTTGTTCTGAAAGGACATATAAATTGGTCACTGAATCCTGTCAGGTTGTGGAAACTTGGTCTACAGCTAAAGAAAGCAATCGAAACTGTAGTGTTGAATGAATTGTCAGAAATACCAATCCATCCAGATTCTGCCTACCTTGTCAGAGAAGATTTAAGCGGTTTTCTATGAAACAGAAAATTTTGTAGAATGAAAATTCTGTGAAAACGTCAAGCAAGAAGACAGAACTTATTTTAGCCTTGGATCAATTGTTGGAGAAAACTGCACTCACAAACTAACAAAAGGTAAAGAAGAGAACAGTAAGTTCTAAAATTCTGACCCAGTACACTAGGAAATGACTTTGCTACTAGCCACATCCCTCTTTCTAACACTCACTTTGAAAGTTAAAGCTCCATAGATTGGTCCTTATCATCAGAAAATCCAAAATAGTCCCAATTTAATTGAATGAACATTCCTCAAGTATTTCCTCTGTGAAAAATAGAGGACTTACTGTAATGGTTGAGGGATGGCATAGGAGTCAAGAAGATTATTTTTCACTGTTGTTTTTGTTTTTGTTTTTTAGTCCTTAGTTGTACACTTTGTGACCTCAGATTAGCCACTTTATTTTTTACAAAACCCTATAAGACTACAACTTATAGTTATAGGCTATTGGTCAATTTCAATGGTTAGACATTCTTTGCCTGGATTATGAATCTAGAGTTAAAAGTAGTGGCAGTCTAATCCATCCGACAATATACCAGAAGCTATTGTAAGAATCAAATGATATAATACCTGAAAAAGTATTTATTCACGTACTGTGCCTAGCACATACAAAGGGTTATGTAAATGCTAATTCTCTTTCAATTCCTTTTACAAACTAGTGATTGAGGCCCAAAGAAGTTAAATAGCATACAAAGAAAAGAAAAATATACATACATATGTATATAAATATATACATATATGTATACACACACACACACACACACACACACACACACACTAATCATAGAAGGCAGAATTTCAATTGATGATTTTCAGAGCCAGTGTTGTTTGAATCAGCTAGATGCCCTAATGAACAGAGTTCTGGGATTAGTATCAGGAAGACGTGAAGTTACATATTGTTCCAGAGAGTTTATTTGATCCCAAGGAATACAATGAGGTGGTATAGACCCTTACTAACTGTAAGATCTTGGACAAGTCACTTAAAACTGATTGCATCTCCAGTGATCCTGATTTATATCTGGCCACAGGAACCAAATGGTTTTGAAGGAGAAAGTGAGACTATTGACTTAGCACAGCACAGTCCTTACTCAAATCTGATTCATGTGTTTTTTGAGGCATCACCTCTCTTGTTGTCATGGTCTTTGAGAAGGAAGGACAAACATCATCACGACACTGGTCAAATCACTCAAATTCTGAAAAATGGAGCTAACAATAATGCTTGTCTGATAGGGTTATTGTGAGGATCAAATAAGTTCTATCTAGTGATTTGCAACATTTAAAGACATTTCATTTTTGTTAATATTATTATTGCAGTGAAGATGATGCCTATAGAATCATAGGGTTGGGTTGTGCTTTCATCCTCCAAAAAATATTTAAGATGCCATGCGAGATGCTGAAGATATCAAAATGAAAATTGCTACTTTCATTTTCCTTAAGGAGCTTAAAACCAAATAGGGTTGTTACATGTTATGAAGAGATATAGAAAAAGTGCTCTAAGAAGATTTCAAGAAGAAAAGATCACTTCCTACTGGGGTGATGAGAAATCAGGAAAATTTATTCAAAGATTATTACTAGACCTGGAACTTAAAGGCAAAAGAATCAAACTAATGAAAGTACGGTTTCAATTGCAGAGGAGGGGGAAGTGATGGTGAATTGAAGTAGAAGGAAGAAGGACATAAATAATTCTGCTTCTTAGGATCCCTGTTTAATTCTAAACCAATCAATTTGCCATTGATAAAATCACCTAAATCCTCTGTGCTTTGTACTGTATTATTAACTATTGTTATTATTTTCTGATGTTCCTTAAAAAGAAATCCTAATTCTATGTCAATTATTATATAATTATGATGATAATGGACTCCACAAAAACCAATTACAGAATCAGAAAAGAGGGCATTCCACATCAGTAATTGACTCTTGAGTTTTAAGATCAAAATAAGAGAATCAAAATGAAAACTTTGCATCATTAATTCACTAGCAGTAAGGATTGAAATTTTGTTCATCTTTACCAAAAATATTTCCCCCTGCAAAATGCTAATTTAACTCTTTTTTTCCAGAATAACCTTGATAGAATTAAGGCTATGTTGTTTTGTGAAGTAAGACTAGTTAATACCATCCTTAATGCATAGATTTATGACTGCCTATAAGAATATGTTTCATTTATCTTACTGCTATTTTAACATGGCATCTTATATCTAAAAATATACTATTTAAAGTGATACTGGTAAGAAACACAATCAATATAATTAAAGGTAATGTATATAATGAAATAATACTAAAATTGATTTCATATCTCAATGATGATAATATTCCTTTCAATAAGATAGATCTCTTCACAAAGAAGCCAATGGAGTACATGAACTGTTATATTGTGCTCTTGTTTTATGAATAGTCTATCTTCTTTTTGATCACTAGTTTCTTTGCTCATATCCTTTATATGATGTCTAATTTATAATTTTGTCTGTAAGGTTTATATCTCACTTATGCCTATAGTGTGCTGTTCTATTACCTTGTGGTTATCTACTTCCATTGTTTGAAACCCATTGTTTTCTTTTTTAATTTTACACACACACACACACACACACACACACACACACATACACACACATAATTTTTTTTCAAATTATAAATAAAAGTAGTTTCTAGCTATCATTTTTGGTAAGGTTTTGAATTTTACATATTTCCTCCACCCTCCCTTCCCTCCCCCTCTCTCCCCACAAGAGAAAGGAGTCTGATAATCTTTACATTGCTTCCATGCTATCCATTGATCAAAATTGAATGTGTTAAGAGAAAAAAAATCATATCCTTGAGGAAAAAGCAAAATATTAGAGAAAGGAAAATTATGTAGTACATAAGACAACTTTTAAAAAATTTGAAAGTAATAGTCTTTGGTCTTTTTTAAAATCCATAATTCTTTCTCTGGATACAGATGGTATTCTCCATCCTTGATTATTGCACTGATGGAATGAGCAAGTCCATTAAGGTTGATCATAACTCCTATGTTGTTGTTAGAGTGTACAAATCTTCTGATTCTTCTCATCTTGCTCAGTTTCAGTTCATGCAAGTCTTTTCAGGTTTCTCTTAAGTTCCATCCCTCCTGGTTTCTAATTGAAAAATCGTGAAATCCATTGTTTTCTAAGACACACCAAGCAACAAAGGGATATTATTTAATATAAAATTTAAAGAGCAATGTATCAAATGACATAATAACAAAGTAATAATAAAATAGTATAAAAAAATGAAAAAATCATGTTAATAAAATAACAGCTAAATAACCTCTTGGAGATGCAGGGACATTTAACATGATTGTATTTAAAAATAAAACATAGATCTAAATACTCAAGCAAGCAAAATATTGCTACCAAAGACATAGGCATTTTAAAATGATTCAACAAAAAGAAACTGTTTATTTTTCATTGTAAATGACTTTAAGGAAGAGTTATTGACACGTCATTTGCTAATGCCATTTTTATCTGATATGGAGCTGAAAACTTTCATATATGTTATTTTACATCATTTGAATCTGTGCTTCTTGAATTCAGGGACATACTTTTCTATTTAAATCACCATTTCATAGCATAGTGTTTTGCACATGGAATTTTTTTGAATAAATGGTTTATTCATTCATTTATTTAATCAAGATTTAATTGGATTCTCTTGAAGGTTAATAGGATTCTCATTACCTGTTTCCTTTAAAATTGACATGAAAAGTCTAATCTTAAGTGAAAACTAAACAATATTATGGCTTAAATAGGAAATTAAAGAATCAAAGAAAAAATATTTCTGAATATAATATGAACAAAAAAAGAACTTTCCAGGAAATGTCTGGGGCAGAGCCAAGATGGTGGGGTGAAGCTAACATGATCCTGGAGCTTTCCCTTAACAAAGATAAATCCTCTACACAGACATCAAATCTTCAAATCCCACTAAGTAAAAGAAAAGATCCAAAAAAGTTTTCAACAGTAGACATCATGGAGGATCTTCAGTGAAGATCTCTTTATTTGGAGGGATAATGTAAAATAAAGCCAAAGGAAGTGGGAGAGCAGGAAAACCAGGAAGAAGCTTTAAACCACAGAGCAGTTCAGGTCATGAAAGCTTGACAACAGCATAGGTCCCAGCAGTTAGATAGCAAGTCAGCAGGAAGGGTCCCAACCCCAAACAAAGACGGGATTCAGGTATCACCAGGGCAAAAGACAGGACTGGGTTGAAAACGAACTACTGCAAAGAAAGAACCTTGACATAAAAAAGGAAATAAACCTATGCAAAGTCAAGGCCTAGACTGCATAGGTAACATTTTGGGCAATGACAAATCAAGAATGAGATTGCATCCCCAGCATAAAAAGCTTGGATCTATACTCCCCATATTCCAGGAGCAAAACTAAAACAACAAAGATGAACAAAAAATTTAAAAAGAACACCCCCTATAGCAAATGATTTTGCATATAAAGATGATAAGAATTCCATGTCAGAAGAAGAAATCAGTGAAAAAATACACACAGGGGAGTCTCAAAAGAGTCTGTGAATTGGGTACAAATGCAAAAACTCATAGGAGTGCTTAAACATAATTTAAAAAACATAGAATAGAGGAAGAAGAAAATGGAAAAAGCAATAAGAATCATGCAAGAAAATTATGAAAAATTGACCAAAGATATCAACTCCCTTAAAAGTAAAAATTATCAACTGAAAAAAGGAAATACAAAAAGAAAATTAAACCCTAAAAATTAGAATTGAACAAATAGAAATAAATGAATCTACAAGACTACAAGATTCCATCAAACAAACTGAAAAGTCTGAAAAATTAAAGAAAACTTAAAGTACCTTTTAGGAAAAAACAAATGAACTAAATAGGTTCAGGAGAGATGATCTATGAATCATCAGACTATCAGAAAGCCTAGATCAAAGGAAAGAACTTGAAAAAAATCATGCAGGAAATCATCAGGTAACACTGTCCAACTCTGCTAGAACAAAAAGGAACATAACAAAGGAAATAATATATAGAACTCCTGCAGAAAGAGATCCCAGGATAAAACTACAAGGGCTGTTTATCCAAATTCCAGAACTCTCTAATAAAGGAGAAAATGCTGCAAGTAGTAAAAAGGAAAGAAGTTTGAATACGAAGGAAACACAATGAGATTCAGATGGGGCCTATCAGCCACAAGACTGAAGGACTAGAAGACCTAGAATACCATATATCAGAGGTCAAAGGACCTGGGATTACAACCAAGAATTTACTACCCTGCAAAATTCAGCATATACTGTCAGGGATATAGATGTTCAATAAAATATGGTCAATAAAATACAGAACTTCCCCAAAATTTCCTGACAAAAAGACCAGAACTGAACAGGTAATTCAATTACCCAATACATAACTAAAGAGAGATTCATAAAAAGGTAAATGAAAAAGGGAAGGACAAAACAAAACAAAACAAATGTTAGTCAAGTACTATCAAATTGTATATAACCCTAAAAAGGGAGATATATAACACTAATAACTCTTGAGAATTTTACTTCTCTTTGGATAATTAAAGGGTCAAATTGAAGAGATTGGATTTAAAGGATATGGGTATGGTTAGTTCTTCTCTCTCCATTGAGGAAGTCCAAGTGGACATCACTATGTATGAGAGAAAAAGCCCTGATGAAAAGCAGGGGTGTTTACTCTAAACCTAAGTGTCTCAGTTAACTTTGACCTAATTTAATTCTGTTGTGCTCACAAAACTTAGTACTTTCTCTGATGAGGGTATCAGAAGCTGGGCAATCCTGAGTCTGGTTCTCCCATAACTTATAAATAAGTATAAAATACTTAAGTGAGCTCTTCAGAGCAAGTCAAAACTTAGAGCACTTTGAGATTCTTATAGCTAATTATATCAGGGTTGGACTTAATCCATATTTACTAAACAAAGGAATGAGTACCCTGGGTGAAGAAGGAAGTATGGGAGATAATAAGCTTGTGGAGAGGGACACAAATAGTTATGAAATGATATGGCTTTGGATGTTACTTTGGCTCATGAGGATTGTGTGACCTTGGAGGGAACTTAAAAAGGAATAGGGAAAAAATGATTATAATTTGACAAAATTCAAGATTCTTGAAAAGTATACTTCTAATGATAGAGAAAGAAGGGAGGGTACTTAACTTTGAGGCAATTCTCCTTATCAAACATCAACCAATAGAGCAATAAATCTGAGATGGTACTTTGAGGACACTTTGAAATTATCAAGAAATCAATAAATCAATCTATGACTGATGGTACCTGATTAATAGTGCTTGAGTTATAAGTAACAGCAGGTGAAGAGGTACAAAGATTTATAAATTAACAAGGAAAGAAGGGAGGATGTGAATACTGAGTAACTTATATTTTTTTGTTTTTGTTTTTTTTAGGTTTTTGCAAGGCAAATGGGGTTAAGTGGCTTGCCCAGGGCCACACAGCTAGGTAATTATTAAGTATCTGAGACCAGATTTGAACATAGGTACTCCTGACTCCAAGGCTGGTGCTTTATCCACTGTGCCACCTAGCCGCCGCTGAGTACATTATATTTAATAGATTTGGCCCAGAGAGGGAATAAGATTCATTCCCACTTGGGGTGAAAAACCTATCCTGCTATTCAGGGAAAGGGGGGAGGGGCAGGGAGGAGAAAGATAAGGGTAGAATATACTGAAAAAAAAGGGAAGGTGAAGATAAAAGTAAAAATAAACTGAAAGTTAAATTTTAAAAGAAAAGTTAAAAGGGAAAGACAGTAAAACTACTGTGAGGAGGAATAAGAGGAAAGGAAAGGGAAAAATATGAATGGAGAAAGACAGCAGGGAGGGAAATTCAGAATTAGTAATCCTAATGGTATATGTGAATGAGATGACTATTCCCATAAAACAGTAACAGATAAGAGGATACTTTTTTTAATTTTTTTTAATTTTTATTAAAGATATTATTTGAGTTTTACAGTTTTCCCCCAATCTTGCTTACCTCCCCCCACCCCCCACCCCACAGATAGCCCTCCATCAGTCTTTACATTGTTTCCATGTTGTACCTCGATCCAAATTGGGTGTGATGAGAGAGAAATCATATACTTAAAGAGAACAGAATTCTCAGAGGTAACAAGATCAAACCATAAGACATCTGGGTTTTTTTTCTGAATTAAAGGGAATAGTCCTTGTACTTTGTTCATACTCCACAGCTCCTTATCTGGATACAGATGGTACACTCCTTTGCAGACAGCCAAAAATTGTTCCCAATTGTTGCGCTGATGGAAGGAGCAAGTCCTTCAAGGTTGAACATCACTCCCATGTTGCTGTTAGTGTGTACATGGTTTTTCTGGTTCTTCTCATCTCACTCAGCATCAGTTCATGCAAATCCCATCCCTCCTGGTTTCTAATAGAACAATAGTGTTCCATGACATACATATACCACAGTTTGCTAAAACATTCCCCAATTGAAGGACATTTACTGGATTTCCAATTCTTTGCCACCACAAACAGGGCTGCTATAAATGTTTTTGTACAAGTAATGTTTTTACCCTTTTTCCTCATCTCTTCAGGGTATAGACCCAGAAGTGGTATTGCTGGGTCAAAGGGTATGCACATTTTTGTTGCCCTTTGGGCATAGTTCCAAAAAGCTCTCCAGAAGGGTTGGATGAATTCACAGCTACACCAACAGTATAATAGTGTCCCAGATTTCCCACATCCCTTCCAACATTGATCATTATCCTTCCTGGTCATACTGGCCAATCTGAGAGGTGTGAGGTGGTACCTCAAGGAAGCTTTAATTTGCATTTCTCTAATGATGAATGATTTAGAGCATTTTTTCATATGGCTATGAATTGCTTTGATCTCCTCATCTGTAAATTGCCTTTGCATATCCTTTGACCATTTGTCAATTGGGGAATGGATTTTTGTTTTAAAAATATGACTCAGTTCTCTGTATATTTTAGAAATGAGCCTTTTGTCAGAATCATTAGCTGTAAAGATTGTTTCCCAATTTACTACATTTCTTTTGATCTTGGTTACAGTGTTTTTTTTTTTTCTGTGCAAAAACTTTTTAATTTAATGTAATCGAAATCATCTAATTGGTTTTTAGTGATGTTCTCCAACTCTTCCTTAGTCATAAACTGTTCCCCTTTCCATAGATCTGACAGGTAGACTAGTCCTTGATCTTCTAATTTGCTTATAGTATTGTTTTTTATGTCTATGTCCTGTAACCATTTGGATCTTCTCTTGGTAAAGGGTGTGAGGTGTTGGTCTAATCTAAGTTTCTTCCATACTGACTTCCAATTATCCCAGCAGTTTTTATCAAAGAGAGAATTTTTATCCTGGTGGCCTGACTCTTTGGGTTTATCAAACAGCAGATTACTATAATCCTCTCCTGCTTTTATACCTAGTCTATTCCACTGATCCACCACTCTATTTTTTAGCCAATACCAAACAGTTTTGATGACTGATGCTTTATAATATAATTTTAGAATGGGTAGTGGTAAGCCACCTTCGTTTGCATTTTTTTTTTCATTAAGCTCCTGGCAATTCTTGACTTTTTATTTCTCCATGTGAATTTACTTACATTTTTTTCTAGCTCATTAAAGTAATTTTTTGGAATTTTGATTGGTAGGGCACTAAACAGATAGTTTACTTTTGGTAGAATTGTCATTTTTATTATATTACCTCTACCTATCCATGAGCAGTTGATATTTGCCCAGTTATTTAAATCTGATTAAATGTGTGAGAAGTGTTTTATAATTGTTTTCAAAAAGATTCTGAGTCTGTCTTGGAAAATAGACTCCTAAGTATTTTACATTGTCTGAGGTTACTTTGAATGGAATTTCTCTTTCTAGTTCTTCCTCCTGTTTCTTGCTAGTCATATATATATAGGATAGTTGAGGATTTATGGGGTTTACTTTATAACCTGCAACGTTGCTAAAATTGCTAATTGTTTCCAGTAGTTTTTTAGATGATTTCTTGGTATTGTCTAGGTAGACCATCATGTCATCTGTGAATAGTGAGAGTTTTGTCTCTTCCTTCCCAATTCTAATTCCTTTAATTTCTTTTTCTTCTCTAATTGCTGATGCTAACATTTCTAATACAATATTGAATAGTAGTGGTGATAATGGGCACACTTTTTTAACCCCTGATCTTATTGGGAAAGCCTCTAGCCTCTCCCCATTGAGTATAATGCTTGTTGATGGTTTCAGATAGATACTGCTAATTATTTTAAGGAACAGTCCATTTATTCCTATACTTTCTAGTGTTTTTAATAGGAATGGATGCTGTATTTTGTCAAAAGCTTTTTCAGCATGTATTGATATGATCATATGGTTTCTGATAGGTTTGTTATTGATATAATTGAGTATACTAACAGTTTTCCTAATATTGAACCAACCCTGCATTCCTGAAATAAATCCTACTTGATCATAATGTATTATCTTAGTGACGACTTGTTATAATCGTTTTGCTAAGATTTTATTTAGGATTTTTGCATCTATATTCATCAGGGAAATAGGTCTATAACTTTCTTTCTCTGTTTTAACTCTTCCTGGATTAGGTAGCAGTACCATATTGGTTTCATAGAAAGAGTTAGGCAGAGTTCCATCTTTCCCTATTTTTCCAAAGAGTTTATATAGGATTGGAACCAATTGTTCCTTAAATGTTTGGTAGAATTCACTTGTGAATCCATCAGGCCCTGGAGATTTTTTTTTAGGGAGTTCACTAATCGCTTGTTGAATTTCTTTTTCTGAGATTGGGTTGTTCAGGTATTTAATCTCTTCTTCATTTAACCTGGGCAACTTATATTTTTGTAAATATTCATCCATTTCACTTAGATTATCAAATTTATTGGCATAAAGTTGGGCAAAATAATTTTGAATTATTACTTTAATTTCCTCCTCATTGGTGGTGAGTTCACCTTTTTCATTTATAATATTATTGATTTGGTTTTCTTCTTTCTTTTTTTTAATCAAATTGACCAGAAGTTTATCAATTTTATTGGTTTTTTCATAATACCTACTTTAGGTTTTATTTATTCAATAGTTTTTTGCTTTCAATTTTATTAATTTCTCCTTTGATTTTTAAAATTTCTAATTTGGTATTTGATTGGGGATTTTTGATTTGTTTTTTCTCTAATTTTTTTAGGTGCATGTTTAGTTCATTTATTTCCTCTTTTTCCAATTTATTCATATAAGCATTTAGAGCTATAATATATCCCCTGAGAGTTGCTTTGAATGAATCCCATAGGTTTTGGTATGTTGTTTCGTTATTATCATTATCTAGGATAAAATGGTTAATTCTTTCTATAATTTGTTTTTTGGTCCACTCATTTTTTAAGATGAGGTTATTCAGTTTCCAATTTGCTCTGGGTCTAAATCTTCTTGGGCCAGTATTGCATATGCCTTTTATTGCATTGTGATCTGAGAGAGATGTATTCACTATTTCTGCCTTTCTGCAGTTCATCATTAGGTTTTTATGTCCTAGTACATGGTCAATTTTTGTATAAGTTCCATGTACTGCAGAGAAAAAGGTATATTCCTTCCTATCCCCATTTAGTTTCCTCCATAAGTCTACCACATCTAATATTTCTAACAATCTATTTACCTCCCTAATTTCTTTTTTGTTTGTTTTATGATTTGATTTATCTAGATCTGACAGCAGGAGGTTGAGGTCTCCTACTAGTAGAGTTTTGTTGTCTATGTCTTCCTGTAATTCTTTCAGCTTCTCCTCTAAGAATTTGGGTGCTGTCCCACTGGGTGCATATATTTTCAATATTGAAATGACTTTATTTTCTATGCTACCATTTAGGAGGATAAAGTTTCATTCCTTATCTCTTTTAAAGTTATCTATTTTTGCTGCTGTTTTATCTGAGATAAGGATTGCTACCCCTGCTTTTTTTACTTCAGCTGAAGCAAAATATTTTTTGCTCCAACCTTTTACCTTTACTCTAAATGTATCTCTCTGCTTCAAATGAGTTTCTTGTAAGCAGCATATTGTAGGATTCTGGTTTTTAATCCACTCTGCTATTTGCTTACATTTTAAGGGAGAGTTCATCCCATTCACATTCAAGGTTATGATTACTAATTCTTTATTGTCCTCTGTGCTATCTTCCCTCTGTTTGTATTTTTCCCCTGTTCCCCCCCTTTTATCCATATTCCCCAGTATTTTGTTTTTGAATACCACCCCCTTCAGTGTGTTTGCCCTCCTATATCACAGCCTCCCCTTTCTTTCCCCTTTCCCTGTTCCCTTCCCTTCCTTTTGTTATTTCCCCTTATTACCTCCACTCCCCTTCCCTTTCTCTGTCCCCCCCCCTCAACTTTTCCCCTTTTACTTCTTGAAAGGTTAGATGTTTAATATGTTAACTGAGTATGTGTAGGTTGACTTTAAGCCAAGTCTGATGAGAAGAAGATTCAGGTGTTTCTTCTCTACTCCCTTCTTCCCCTCTATTACCATAGGTTTTTTGTACCTCTTAGTGTAATGAGATTTGTCCCTTTCAATCCCCTCCCTCCTCCCATCTCTTTCCTGTCCCCCTTTTTAGGGAGGTAGTGTATTTTTTTAGATCATTCTATCTAAGTCATAGAAAATTCTGAGTGTCTCTCCCTTCTAGTTCAGTATATTCTGTTGAATAGAGTTCAAATTCCTGAGAGTTATTAGAGTCTTTCTCCCCAGTGGAGTTAAAGCCAGTTACATCCCATTATATATCAGTCTCATGGATAGGTCATGGATGTCCATCATTTCTGGCTAGGTATACTCTCTCTGTTAGAGTTACATTTCTCAGTATTTATGAGAGTCTCTACCCCCCGACCCCCATGCTGGGATATAGCCAGTTTCAACTTTCTGGATTGAATTTTTTTCCTTTTACTGCCCCCCCTTTTTTTTACCTTTTCATGTGTCTCTTGAAACTCCTGTTTGATATCCAAATTTTCTGTTTAGCTCTTGTCTTTTCATCAGAAATTTTTGGAATTCTTCCATTTCGTTAAATGTCCATCTTTTTTCCCTGGAAGAGAAGGCTCAGCTTTGCAGGAAAGTAGATTCTTGGCTGCATTCCAAGCTCCCACGCTCTTCGAAATATCTCATTTCAGGCCCTTCGATCCCTTAAAGTTGATGCAGCCAGGTCCTGGCTCCTTGATATTTAAATTGTTTCTTTCTGGCTGCTTGCAGGATTTTCTCTTTTATCTGATAGTTCTGGAGTTTGGCCACAACATTCTTTGGTGTTTTCCTTTTAGGATCTTTTTCCGGTGGGGATCCATGTACTCTTTCAATTACTACTTTGCCCTCCGATTCCATGATGTCAGGGCAGTTTTCCATCACTAGATCCTGTAATATTAAGTCCAGGCTTTTTTTCTCTTCAATGTTTTCAGGAAGTCCTATAATTTTCAGGTTTCCCCTCCTCGATCTATTCTCGAGGTCAGTGGTTTTGTTGAAGAGGTGTTTCACATTTACTTCTATTTTTTCTATTTTTTGATTTTGTTTAACTGACTCTTGCTGTCTCGTGGAGTCATTAGTTTCTGTACACTCCATTATTTTTTGGGGGGAGGAGTTTTCTTCATTAACCTTTTCCAATTGGTCAATTCTACTTTTGAAAGAGCTTTCCATTTGATCAATTGAGGTTTTGAGAGAATTAATTTCTTTTTGCATTTGCTCATTTGAGGATCTGAGAAAATTGTTCTCATTTAGTAATTGTCCAATTCTACTTTCAAAGGTTTTGTTTTCTTGTTGCAAGGTATTAATTGTCTCCCCCAAATTTTCCAGTTGATTTTTAAACTCCTTTCTTATTTCTTCAAGAAAGTCTTTCTGTGCTGGAGACCAGATTGTATTCTCCTCAGATGTTCCAGGTCTCTCTGGGTTGGGGTCTTTCCCTTCCAGGAATTTTTCTATGGATCCACTTTTCTGCTGACCCTTCTTCATTATGCTAAGACCTTGAGTTGGGTGGGGCTGGTTCACCTGGGCTTGGGATCTCTAAAGGCTTTACTGAGTGCAGTTTCTCTGGCTGGCCAGTAGGTGGTGCTGGTTGCTTTCTCTGGGGTGTCTGTGACCTTGGTTGAGGCCTTCTCCCTTTGCTTGAGGGAAGGAATTGGAGCTATTGAATTCTTTTGCCTTCAGTCAATGGTGGGCTTTACCCTGGCCTGAGGTGATTCCTCAGCTGGGCTGGTTCTTTTGCTCACACACCTGTGCCTGAAGTAGAAATAATTTGCATTTGTTTGGGAGGAGACCTCAGTGCAATGGAGGCGTGGGCTCAGAGTTTCTCAGACCTGAGTAACCCAGGGATGGTGTCCTCAGCTGTCCTGCATCAGGCCTCTCCCCGCAGCCCCTTCCCCAAGCTCCAGGGGGACAGCCCCAACACCTGTGCCTCTGCTTCCCCGTGGACCCAAGCCCCCTTTGTCCAGCCCCACCGCTGATCCAGCAGGTCCAGCTCTCAGGCCCTCAGACTCCTGGTTCCGATTCAGCTGTTGGTCTGGCTGATCTTCCCTGGGAGCTCAGACTCACCTGTTCGTACTCAGCCAAGGCTGCTGCAGGAGACAAATCCTGAGGTAGATTTTCCTCTCCTGGCTTTTCTTTCTGGATTTCCTGGTTCAGGTTTCTTTTAAGAGGTTTGTTTCATCTGATAGATGGGGAAGAGATCAGGAGACTTTAGAACTGTGCCTGTCTTCTCTCCACCATCTTGGCTGGAAGTCCTCTTCTTTGTTTTTTAAAAATCTTTTTAAAACCCCCCTATAAGGTTTTGGATTTGAGTGCAATTTATAAACTCCTTTGAGACTTTCCATATAGGTAATTTGTCATTGCTTATTTTCATCTGAGATGTTATGTTTTTCATCTTTATTTGAATAACATTCTATGATTAGTACTCTTAAATTTTGATATTTTTATTGTTAAACTCTGCTCCTAGGGTATGAATATTGTCCCAAAGTCTCCAAAGGATTCAAGCCTGATCCCTGGCTTATCATTTGCCAAGATGTTGCCTATGTAGCCCAGATGTTGTCTGTTTGGAGGTTTGTTTCTTCCTTTAGTTCTAAACTCTGCCTATGCAGTGTTTGCCCCAATGTCCCCAGGGTTCAGACTTTGTGGATGGGATCTCTCATGTGGTCTGCCATCTAGCTGTGGCAGGAAACCTCCTATTGGCTTTCCCGTTCTCCCACCTAGCTGGACTTTGTCTGTCTTTTTCCTTGAAATGACAGACCTTCCCTGAAGAGACAGACCTTCAATGAAGATCCTCAACTAAGTCTACAGGTAAAAACTTGTTTCAATCTCAAATTGGTGGTATATGTAATACTAATGTCTGTTTAAAGACTTCATTTAACAATGTGTAGGAAAAAACTTTGGGAGCTTGGGAGCTTCACACTCTCATCTTGACTCTGTCCTGGAAGTTGATTCAATCATACTTAAAAACCTTTTGGAATGATACAAGAAAAATAGCTAAATTCTTCCCATTCTTTGACCTAAAAAGTTGTCTATTTACAACCTAACTGAAGTAGATTAAGAGTAAGAAACGAGACCTATGTGTTAAAATATTAATAGTAATATCAATTTTTTAGGGTTTTTTTTTTGCAAGACAAATGGGGTTTAAGTGGCTTGCCCAAGTCCACACAGCTAGGTAATTATTAAGTGTCTGAGACCGGATTTGAACCCAGGAACTCCTGACTCCAAGGCCGGTGCTTTATCCACTGCGCCACCTAGCCCCAATAGTAATATTATTTTAATGATGACATTCCGAAAGCAAAATATAGACACAGCAATGAAGGAATAGCTGAATAAATCTGTCAACAGAAAAAATAATTAAAGCATTGCTCTTAAGAAATGATGAATGTTATAAATTTAGAGGAAAAAGGAAACATAAGTCTTCTATAACTATACAATATAGAAAAATAAAAACATACCTAGTGTTTCAACAGTAATAAATGAAGGTCATATCAAGAAATAGTCAAACTATGTTTGAAAACATGGTAAAAATTAATTCTTTTAAAGTTAAAGGATGCAAGGATGCATCTTTATTTTCAGTTAAGATTCAATAGTTTTTCGTGGAACATTATGTGTGTTTGTTAGGAAGTATCTGCTATGTCAAAAGAAAATAAATTAATACACAGAAAAATAATAAGAAACTCAAACAAAATAGAAGCCAAGATGTGAACCTAAAACAGTGACAGAAAAATAGAAATGTCATAGAAAGAGAAAATGAGCACAACCCATTTAAAAGTTATCAAACATTTATTTGTAACAGAAGATTGACCAATATGCCCAGGTTTTAATATTCCATTAAGAGCACATCAGTTCATTCAAGTGATTCAATTTGGGAAAACATTTGTGATATTACATATTGGTAGTTACTTAGAAAGATTTAATTGCATATTTACACATTCTTCTATAAGTCCATTTTCACATTGTGATGAGTGTTACACTGTTTACTTGACTGTATAATCAGAACTGGAACCATTTGAAAAACCTTAGTTGACTATGGTCTTTTTCTTTCTTGATTTTTTTCTTATTTTAACCTTTGCTTTTCAACAGATATTTTCTTGCATGTCATTTTCATGGGAGAGAAGAATGATAGTTAAGACAGAAGGACCTCTCACAATTAGGCAGTAAGGGACTTATGAATAGAAAGCCTAAGTCTTTGCCTACCTTGGTGTTTGGGTTTTTGTTTGTTTGTATGTTTGGTTGTTTTAGAAGCAAGTTGGAGAGAATAACCTAGAGAGTTTATAAGGATCAAGAGACAAAGACTGAGAATCTAGAGAACTGAGAGTATAGAAGTAGAATTTTGCAGCCAATCTGACATTAATGCTACAAAAAATGAATAGCTACCTTCAGAATCTAATATGCAATGAAGTTGTATTTGGAATTTTGTGGAACCAATAACATTTAAAAACTCGGGTAAATTATCTCCAGTGATTAAGGTGTGCTAAGGGAACATGCCACAGTATTAGAGGAGAGCATTTTTACTTTTATTCTTATTAGCTATTCAAAGAAAATATTCCTTTGAAAGAGCTACTTAATGGTTAGTGGTTAAATGGAAATAGGGTGCTAGTCATAGACAACCAACAGTGGCGAGAACATGCCAATTTGAAAATGCACACCTAATCAGAGCATCATAGATGAGATACCCCAATTCCTCAATAGTACCATACCACTCAGCAAGAATGTTATAAACAAGGGGCAGCTAGGTGGCATAGTGGATAAAGCACCGGCCTGGGAGTCAGGAGTACCTGGGTTCAAATCTGGTCTCAGACACTTAATAATTACCTAGCTGTGTGGCCTTGGGCAAGCCACTTAACCCTGTTTGCCTTGCAAAAACCTAAAAAAAAGTTATAAACAGCCTTTCCCTATGAATGTTAATCTTATATCAGTTTAGACAAATTAAGCACTTGATTATAGGAATTGAATCCTTAAAATAATCTCTTCACTAAAGATGTTTTTAATATATCTTGTTGGTCTATGTGGATAAAATGCTCTAGATACCCAAACTTTATATATGGAAAGAATTCTGCCAAAAAACCACATAGTAAATGTGTATCCTCATCAAAAATACTATCAGATACAAGGAGAGTTCAAGTGATGGTGTCTGCTTATTTTTTCCTTCTAAAAAAAGCTCCCAATTTTCAGTTCACCTTTGATTATCTTTGATTACCCATCCACTTTCACATAAATATAATTAATTATTAGCAGAAGGAATTATGGCTGACTCTGGAAAGATAATCAAGAGAAATATGGATTTGACTAAATAAAAGGAAAACATTCAGGATATATTTTACTTATAACGATAGTGGCAAAAATACAGACAACTTCAATTGTAATGCACATTTAAGACTGTTATTTTTAGGTTCCAATTAGTCCATCTCCATCCCAAATCAAATATTAATTGTTTGTCAGTGCATTTTTCTATAAAAGTAAACAGGTTTCCTTTGCATGAAAAATGTAACCTATATTTACTTTCAGGTACAGCAACTATGTTCATCCTGGAATTTGTAGGTAGAATTGTGTACTTGTTAAGTTGTAAGCTACGAAATCTGATGAGTCAAATATATAAATAACTAACAGAAGGTTTCATACATCTATGGTTAAGGAACACTGATGTGTGGTAGGAATTTTTTTTCCATCTATGGAACATATCTTTTGTCAATTATTTGAATTACTGTATAGAATTACTATACTGAATAGACCTGGATACTAGGTGGCAGAGTGGATAGAGTGTTACATATCAAAATGGGACTGATCTGAATTCAAATGTAGTCTCAGACATTTACACTTATCTCTCAGGGTTGTTTGTAAGGTTAAAATGAGATTATATTTGTAAAGTGATTCAGAAAACTTAAAGCATTATATAATATCTAAAGACTGCTATTATTAATATTTAGAAAGATATTTTATTTGGATAATAAATACTAAATTGTATTGATAATATAAAAAATGAAATAAGAATCCAATCATATATTGATATATAAACATATAAATACATAGACTTTAAAATTAATTTTATTGATAGTCTTCCTTTCTTTATCACATACATTTCAGTATTTTCCTCCTTCTTCCCCCTCATAAAGTTATTTTATGGGGAAAAAAGGAAAAAATATTTGGGGTTGCTAGCAAAACTAATCTATAGATCAAAAATGAATATCTAAATTATTTTACATTCATTGTATTCTACCTCTTCCAGGAAGCATAATAATGTGTCTTCTGAGATATTTTATTGGGCTGCTATATTTGGTCATCATACTTTCAAAGAATTTTGTTTAGACTTTTTTTCTAGGCGTGTAGTATTCTAGTTACATAGTTAAAAATATATATGTGTGTGTGTGTGTGTGTGTGTGTGTTCTTGACTCTGCTTAATTCCCTTCACATCAGTTATATGTCTTCCCATTTTCTGCAATCATCATATTCATCATTTTTTCCAGCAAAACAACATTCCATTGCATTCATTTATAGGAATTTGCTTAGCTATTACACAAACGATGGGGACTTATTTAAATATAGTTCAATTGTATAAGTGTTTAAGTTTCTATTATGTTGCAGATAAAATAATCATGCATCATAACTAAATCAACACACACACACACACACTCCTTTAAGCTTTCAGAGAGCTTACAATCTATGAGATTTTAAAAGGATATTGCTTTTTATTAACATTTTATATGTTTTTCCAACAGTATTCAATGGTACTTTTCACCAATCAATTTTTTAGCAAAGTTTTAAGTTTTGTATTTTTTTCCCTCTCTCCTCTCCAGATCCATATTAATCATACCATGAAAGAATAATCAAATCCAAATGAAAGGAAAGAAATAAAGAGAAAAAAATACATTAAAAACCTTTCAAAAATTGAGTATAGTAAGCTTAGGTCTGTATTTAAATTTCACAGTTCCTTCTTCGGATATGGAAGATATTTTTCACCACAAGTCTTTTAGAATTGTCTTTGATTATTGTACTACTGAAATCAAGTCCATCATAATTGATCTTCAATCAATATTGTTATCAATATATATATATATATATATAAATATATATATATATAAATATATATATATATATATATATATATATATATATATATATATATATATATATATATATATATACTTCTGGTTCCTCAACATGAATTTTTTTATTAGAGATTTTATTTTATTTATCTTGAGTTTTACAATTTTCTCCCATATTACTTCCCTCCCCCACCCCCTATAGAAAGCAATTGGTCAATCTTTACATTGCTTCCATGTTGTACATTGATCCAAATTGAGTGTGATGAGAGAGAAATCATATCCTTAAGGAAGAAACATAAAGTATAAGAGATAACAAGGTCAGAACATAAGATAAATGTTTTTTTTCTAAATTAAAGGGAATAGTCCTTGGACTTTGTTTTAAACTCCATGGTTCTTTATCTGGATGCAGATGGTATTCTCCATTGCAGAGAGCCTCAAATTGTCCCTGATTGTTGCATTGATGAAATGAGTGTGTCCCTCAAGGTTGATCATCACCCCCATGTTGCTATTAGGATGTACAGTGTTTTTCTGATTCTGTTCATCTCACTCAGCATCAATTCATGCAAATCCCTCCAGGCTTCCCTGAATTCCCATTCCTCCTGGTTTCTAATAGAGCAATAGTGTTCCATCAGCATGAATTCTTGCTACTCTTTCCAAGCTTTTCTGAAGTCCTGTCCCTCATGATTCCTTATAGAATACTAGTGTTCATCACATTCATATACTAAATTCTTTATCCATTCTCCAATTAATGGGGCAATCATTCAATCTTCAATTCTTCACCACTAGGAAAAGGGTTGCTATGAATAATTTTATACAATTGTATTTTTCATCCTTCTATGGTCTCTTTGAGTTACAGCCCTAGAATTGATATTGTTGGATCAAAGAGTAGGTATAGTTTCACAACCCCCAAAAAATGTATCAGTATTCCAGTTAACCACAGTCAAACAATAGTGTTCCATGACAAACATATACCACAGTTTGCTAAGCCATTCCCCAATTGAAGGACATTTACTTGATTTCCAATTCTTTGCCACCACAAACAGGGCTGCTATAAATATTTTTGTACAAGTGATGTTTTTGCCCTTTTTCATCATCTCTTAAGGGTATAGACCCAGTAGTGGTATTGCTGGGTCAAAGGGTATGCACATTTTTGTTGCTCTTTGGGCGTAGTTCCAAATTTCTCTCCAGAAAAGTTGGATGAGTTCACAGCTCCGCCAACAATGTAATAGCAACCCAGATTTCCCACAACCCTTCCAACAAAGATCATTATCCTTTCTGGTCATATTGGCCAGTCTGAGAGGTGTGAGTTGGTACCTCAAGGAAGCTTTAATTTGTATTTCTGTAGTAAATAACGATTTAGAGCAATTTTTCATATGACTATGGATTGCTTTGATCTCCTCATCTGTAAATTGCCTTTGCATACCCTTTGACCATTTATCAACTGGGGAATGGCTTTTTAAAAAAATATGACTCAGTTCTCTGTATATTTTAGAAATGAGTCCTTTGTCTGAAACATTGGTTGTAAAGATTGTCTCCCAGTTTACTACATTTCTTTTGATCTTGGTTATAGTGGTTTATCTGTGCAAAAGCTTTTTAATTGAATGTAATCAAAATCATCTAGTTTGTTTTTGGTGATGTTCTCCATCTCTTCCTTAGTCATAAACTGCTCCCCTTTCCATAGATTTCACTGGTAAACTAGTCCTTGATCTTCTAATTTGCTTATAGTATTTTTTTATGTCTAAATCCTGTATCCATTTGGATCTTATCTTAGTAAAGGATGTGAGGTATTGGTCTAATCTAAGTTTCTTCCATACTAACTTCTAATTTTCCTAGAAGTTTTTATCAAAAAGAGAGTTTTTATCCCAATAGCTGGACTCTTTGGGTTTATTACACAGCAGATTTCCATAATCATGTCCTTTTATTGAACCTAGTATATTCCATTGGCCCACCACTCTATTTCTTAGCCAATACCCAGATATTTTTGATGACTGATGCTTTATAATGTAGTTTTAGATTGGGTAGGGCTAATCCCCCTTCTTTTGTACTTTTTTTCATTAAATTACTGGAAATTCTTGACTTTTTATTTCTTCATATGGATATACTTATAACTTTTTCTAACTCACTAAAGTAATTTTTTTTTGGAATTTTGATTGGTAGGGCACTAAACAGATAGTTTAGTTTTGGTTGAATTGTCATTTTTATTATATTATCTCTACCTATCCATGAGCAGTTGATACTTGCCCAGTTATTTACATCTGATTGAATTTGTTTGAAAAGTGTTTTATAATTCTATTCAAAAAGTTTCTGATTCTGTCTTGGCAAATAGACTAAATATTTTATATTGTCTGAGGTTACTTTGAATGGGATTTCTCTTTCTAGCTTTTCCTGCTGTATCTTGCTAGTCATATATAGAAAAATTGAGGATTTATGAGGGTTTATTTTATATCTTGCAACTTTCCTAAAATTACTAATTGTTTCCACTAGTTTTTTGGATGAATTCTTTGGATTCTGCAGTTATACCATCATGTCATCTGCAAAGAGTGAGAGTTTTGTCTCTTCCCTTCCCAGTTCCATTTCCTTCAATTTCTTCTTCTTCTCATTGCTGAAGTTAGCATTGCTAATATGATATTAAATAGTATTGGTGATAATGAGCACCCTTGCTTCACCCCTGATCTTATTGTGAATGCCTCTAGCCTCTCTCCATTGAATATAATGCTTACTGATGGTTGTTCCTTTTTCTCTGACCTAAACTCTTCCTGACAATATACTTCTCCTTTTCTTATTTCCCTTCTCTCATGCGTTAATTTGCCCTGAGCTCCCTAAACTCGACTTCTCATGCAGGCATTGCCAGGAGGATTTTCACTCCATTTTGGATCTTTTCCTCATACTCTAACCACTGTTTTGATTATAGGCATTTCTATTTCTAGGGACATGCTCTGTCACTTGTGTGAGGTGACTGCACTTTGTATTCTGTTTTTGAACTATTACTTTACTGCTGCAAGTTGATTATAATTAGCACATGTATGGTATACAAATGTGTTTAAAACATTGATAAATTTTATGTCTAATAATAATATATACTTATTGATATATACATTTTATTTTTAAGAAATAATATTTTATATTCAGTTTTGCTCAACAAACATTTATTACAAATTTATTGTATGGAAATTATCTACTAAATGTATGTATTTGTAAGGCACACAAAGAAGAAAAACAATAAAATACCTGCATTCAGTGTGGTTTGTAGAGGAACAGATGATAGAAAATTTGTACAATAGAAGCAATGGAGAACTCAAAGTAATTGTATCACTAAAATCACCCAGTTTGTAGCAGATAGCATCGCATCTGATGAGTCCAAAAGCATAAACGTCTGTCAAAAGAAGAACTCAAAAACAGAACACTCTAGTGGTTAAATATGCCAATAGAGGAGACAAAAACAAAGAGTCAAATCTCATGGAATTAGCAAATTACTATATGATATCACCAGAGGACTTTACAAAATGAAACAAAAATTATCTCAGGAATTCTGGTGACGGAACAGACATGCTCCTTAGATGTAGGTTTCAGTATGACTATTCCTTGCTCACACATGGAACTTTAAACTAATGTATACTATGACTGGGCACAAATGGTTCAACAATGAAGATTTCTTAACTGATTTTAACTGAGGTGATAACAGTCAGTCTAACTAGAGACTGATTTTAACTGAGATGATGACAAACAATGGGAACTTTAATGAAAACACTGTCAAGAAAAATGAGCAAATTCTTTAGGGAAGATTTAAAAAGGAAATGATATTTAGCTTTGGACATATTGGATTGGAATCAAACTTACAAGTTTTTTTAAAAAATCTTTATTCTTCCAGGGCAGAGCCAAGATGGTGAAATAGAGGAAGTAAGCAATCTATCCCATCACTACTTTTCAAACAAATTTAAAATAATATCTCAAATCAAGTTCTGGGGCAGCAGAATCAACAAAAGATTGGCATAGGATATATTTCCAATCCAAGAAAATATAGGCAGTTTGAAGGAAAGTTCTGTGATACTGCCATGGAGCTTGGTACTGAACTTGACAGTAACACCACTGTGGGTCTTAGAGGTAACAACAGCAGCAGCAGCAGTAGCAGCTTTGGGAGTTCTCAAATAAGAGATTGGGGAATCTGACAATTGATCAGAAAAAAAGATAATCATGGACCCATATGTTAGTACTGGGAATAGGACAGGACTCTGTGGGACAAATCAACAGTTTTCTCACTTCTGGATCCCAATCCCATGGGGGAAAAAAGGAACATTGCATTTTCCAAGGTAGCAAGGGTCCTGACACATACTAACTTTGGAAGCATAAGGAATAGTATTATTTTGGTAACAAGGAATAAGGTCTCTGAGGAGCCCTTATTTTCCAATTTCAAGGGAGAAGAGACCATAACTCTATTGTATCACAACATTTTGTAAGCACTGAAAATTCCCACCTATTTGAATTAGCTTTAAAAAAACAGCAGTGGAAAAAAACCCTAGAGCTTGAGTACCTACTCACCATCAAACTTAGGAATACAGTTACCTAATTTTAACATAAAGTTTAATGACAAGAAACAAGACAAGCATAAAATGCTATTATAAGTGAGAGGGAAGATTAAGACAGAAACATAGAAGACCATAATATTAAAACATCTATAAACAAAACTTTGAAGAAAAATGTGAATTTGATATAAGGCCAACAGAATTTCTGGAGGGGCTAAAATGATTTCCAAAAATCAAATAAGTAAAATTGTGAAAAGAAATTAGAAGGATGCAAGAAAATTACAAAAGAATAATTAACAAATTGGAGAGAAAAAGTGCAAAAATACTAAAAACAATAATACTTTGAAAATTGTTTTTTCAGTTATGTTCAACTGTTTGTGACCTTATTTGTGTTTTTCTAAGTTATTGGAGTAGTTTGGCAATTTACAGATGAGAAAATTGAGACAAACTGACTTAATTGCCTTGTTCAATGGTACACTGCTGTGGAGTACCTTAAGTCATATCTGAATCTAGGTCTCCCTGATAACAAGTTTAACACTCTAGCCACTGTTTCACCTAACTGTTCAACCTAATTAAAAAAAAAAAAACAGAATTGACCAAATGAAAAAAAGTAGTAAAAATTTTCACTGATGGAAATAATACTTAAAAAACAGAATTAGTCAAAAAAAATTTAAAGAAGCAAAAAAGTGCATTGTAGGAAAAAAATTCTTAGAGTTAGGAAAATGGGGGCAGCTAGGTGGCACAGTGGATAGAGCACCAGCCTTGGAGTCAGGAGTACCTGAGTTCAAATCTGACCTCAGACGCTTGATAATTACCTAGCTCTGTGGCATTGGGCAAGCCACTTAACCCCATTTGCCTTGCAAAAACCTAAAAAAGAAGAATTAGGAAAATGGAATTTACAATTATATGAAATCTCAAAAAAATCAATACAGCAGGTCAAAAGCAGAAAAAAGAATGTGAACCATCTCAAAAAACTGACCTGCAAAATAAAGCAAGAAGAAATAATTTAAGAAATTTTAGAATTATTAGATTGCTTGAAAGTCATGAGCAAAAAAAAAAGATTCTGGACAACATATTTCTGAAAAATTATAAAGGAAAACTGCTGATATTCTAGAACCAGAGGTAAGCTAGTAATTGAAGTAATCTACTAAAAGTGATTCAAAAATGAAAACTCAGGGGCAGCTAGGTGGTGCAGTGGATAGAGCACTGGCCTTGGAGTCAGGAGTACCTGAGTTCAAATCTGGCCTCAGACACTTAATAATTACCTAGCTGTGTGGCCTTGGGCAAGCCACTTAACCCCATTGCCTTGCAAAAACTAAAAAAAAATGAAAACTCTCAGGATTAATAGAATAAAATTTTCCAATATCCAAGTTCAGAGAGATAGTGCTTCAGGGAGAAAGAAAGAAACCATTAAGATTATCATGGAGCCACAGTTAAGATATTTACAATTTAGCAGCTACCTCATTAAGAGAACACAGGGTTCAGATTATGATATTCAACAAACCAAAGGAACTTGGATTACAGCCAAGAACAACCTAACCAGCAAAAAGGGGTATAATCCATTGGTGAAAAATAAAGGACTTTTAAACAATACTGTTGAAAGTCACCAGGAATAATCAGAAAATTTGACATTTAAGCTCAAGACTCGAGAAAAGCATAAAATGTGCCACAGAAGAGATATTCAAGGCACAAGACTGGAAGGGGAAATGAAAGAAGGGTCAATGCTTAAGATACAGTCTTCTGAATGGGTTTAAAGAGAGGAAAAAATACAAAACCTCAATTAGCCAAAACAATCTATCTTAACCAATAGAGAAATAGGAGGAGTAGGGGATGAAGTGGTAAAAGAGAAGGCAGATTAAAAGAGGCAGTGGTAAGAAACAAAATACACTTTCCAGGAGCTACAAATTAAAAAGAGAACAGAGGATAAAACAGAAATGTATAAGTTGGTGGGAAATCAGCATTAATCACAAATATAAATGAGAATGGGAAAATTTCACCCATGAAAAGAAAGCTATAGCAAAAGAGAAGAAAAAGAAATTGAAGGAATCAGAACTGGCAACAAGGAAACAATGCTTTCACTCTTTGCAGATGATATGATGGTATACTTAGAGAACCCAAGAAAATCAATTAACAAAATCATCAGAATAGCAGGATATAAAATAGACCCACATAAATCATCAACATTTCTATATATGAATAACAAAACCCAAGAGCAAATGATAGAAAGAGAAATTCCATTTAAAATAACTATAGATAACATTAAATGCATTGGAATCTACCTCCCAAAAATGCAGAAACTGTATGAACACAGATAGAAAGCACTTCTCACCCAAATAAAATCAGATCTAAATAACTGGAAAAATGTCAGACGTTCATGGTTAAGGCAAGCTGCTATAATTAAAAATTACAATTCTACCCAAATAAAATTTCTTATTCAATGCCATACCAATGAAACTACTAAATACCTACTTTACCAAACTAAAATAGTAAAAAAATTCATGTGGAGCAAAAAAAAAAAAAGTCAAGAATAGCAAGGGAATCGATTAAAAAAATGAAAAGGAAAGGGGTCTAACTACTGGATCTAAAAACTGTCTTATAAAGTGGCAGTCATCAAAACTGCCTGGTACTGGTTAAGAAATAGAGTAAAGGATCAGTGGACTAGGATGGATTTAAAAGAAACCACAGTAAATGACTCTAGTAATCTACTATTTGACAAACTTAGAGACATCAACTTCTGGGATAACTCACTATTTGACAAAAAATTGTTGGGAAAACTGGAAAATAGTATGGCAAAAACTTGGCATAGACCCACATCTCACACTCTATTCCAAAATAAGGTCAAAATGGACACAGGATTTAGACATAAATGGAGACACCATAGCTAAATTAATAGACCGAGAAATGTTCTATCAGATCTATGGAAATTTATGATCAAATAGGAATTAGAGTACATGATAAAAATGCAAAATGAATGCTTTTGACTATATTAAATTGAAAAGGTTTTGCACTAATGAAATCAATGTTTCCAAAATTAGAAGGAAAACAGAAAACTAGGAAACAACTTTCACTAGTTCTGATAAAGGTATCATTTCTTAAATATATAGAGAATTGTACCAAATTTATAAGGTTGCAAGTCATTTGTCACTTGATAAATAGTCAAAGGATATGAATAGACAGGTTTCAAATAAAGAAATTAAAGTTATATTACGAAAAAGTATTCCAAATCATTATTGATTACAGAAATGCAAATTAAAACAACAATGAGTTATTATCTTGCATCTATCAGTTTGACCAAAGTGAGAAAATGGGAAAATGATCAATGTTGGAGAGGTTGTGAGAGGATTGGGATATGGATGCATTGCTGGTGGAGTTGTGAATGGACCTCTCCATTCTGGACAGCAATATGGAACTCTACCCAATGAATAATAAAAATGTTCATTCTCTTTGACCCAGCAATTCAAATTCTAAGTCTATATCCAGAAGAAATTATAAAAAATGGGAAAAGTCCTTCATGTTTCAAAATATTCATAGTAACTCTTTTTGTGGTGGTAAAGAATTGGAAATTGAGTGGATGTCCATCAATTGGGGAATGACTAAACAAGTTATGGTCTGTGAATACATATGGAATATTATTGTTCTATAAGAAACCAAAAATGGTCGGACTCTAGATAAGCATGGAATGAATTACAGATCTGATGCTGGGTGAACGTAGAAGAACCAAAAGAACAATTTCCACATTATCAACAACATTGTGAGATGATCCACCTTAATGGAAGCAACTCCCCTGAAAGCTAGGATAACCATATTAAACTAGTTATGGACAACATTATCCCCATCCAGAGGAAGAAAAACAAAACAAAGCAAGAAAAAAAAAGAAAAATCAACCCTTTAGAATCTAATGAACACTTTATAAAAATTATCTCATGTATCTAGTTCCATTAATCATAATTCCTCGCATGGAAAATTATTAATATGTAAACCTGTTTATCCAAAATATGTATATACAGTTCTAAACTGACTGTTCACTGCTTAGGAGAGGAGATGGGAAGAGAGGGTGGAAGGAAATTTTGTAAATTAAAAATATACATGTGTATATGGCTGAAAATTAATTAATTAAAAAAGAAATGGGTAGCAAAATGGATCATAAAAGCAGAAACAAAATTATGTTGTTTATAAGAAACTCATGAAACAGAGAGATAGACAGTTAAAGTAAGTGCCAGGAACAGAATCAATTATGCTTCAGTTGTATTAAAAGAGATAAGAGGATCAATCATGATCTCAGGCAAAGCAAAAACAAGAAAACACCTATATTAAAGATACTAGACAAAATTCAACTTGCATAAAAGTATCACAGGGCAGCTAGGTGGTGCAGTGGATAGAGCACCAGCCCTGGAGTTAAGAGGCACTGAGTTCAAATCTTTGCTTGGACACAATAAATACCTAGTTGTGTAACATTGGGCAAGCCACTTTTGCCTTGCAAAAAAACACAAACAAAAGCTAAAATCCATCACAAGCAATGAAGTATTAGCAATACATGCATTACATGATATAGAAGTCAAATTATTTTATATTCATTAAAGCATACATTTTAATTAATAACTATTTGAGGGACAAACCTCTTAATGAAATTAAATAGAAAACATTTTTAAACAATTCATTGTGTTTGATAGAAAACTCAATAACATTTACAATTTTCACAGGGATCCATTTTTTACACTTTTCAATTTCAGAACATAGTATTTAAATTCCAGCATATTATTGATTTCCTGAAGACTCTACTAAAATTATTTCTGTATTTAGTAAATAAGTAATTTTCCTTTCTTTAAGACTTCATAAGAAAGATAGTTAGTAGGCATCTAAAATCTTTTTCGTTTGAAGAAATTCCAAAATTCTTTTAAACTTTGTTTTCCTGAGCTACATAAATTCATTGCAATTCCAAGAACAATCAAATTACATTACCAATATTTGCTGAATAGCTATTATTCATTGCAAGACAGAATTCAGGGCAGATTTATTTAGAACTTCATCTTAACTTAATAAAATTTTTAAAAGGCCTTACTTGGTTTTTATAAGGTTTTATTTCTATTTCATTGCCTTGACTATGGCTTAAACCGTTAGCAATAAAACATTTTTACTTTATTATAGAGAAGCTCCAGTCAGGGAAATTTCTTCTACTACTGCAAGTCAACACCTTCGCTGTAACTTATAGTTAGAAGAGAGTTGTCTAGAATACTGAAAAGAAAAATGATTTGTTCCATTTTCTACATTCACTATTCACATCTTAGAGTTAGATTGAACCCAGATACTCTTGGCCCTTCTGCCATACTGCCCCTTATACAATTCAAGATAATCACTCTTTATTCTTTTCAAAATGTATTCAAAATATTCAAAAGTAATATTTTTATAATTATTTGTGCAACCATTAACTATTTTGTTCCCATTACATTTCATATTAAGGGCAAATATTTTCTTTAGTTTATATGATTCTCTTCTCCCCCTTGGCTTTTTTTTTCAAGAGAGCTTAGAAAGATCAGCTGAAGAAGCTTGAATGATCCTTTTTACCAAAAATAAGTATAGATGAGGAGAACATAAAATCATGTTTTGATACATGAGAAAATTGATTTTATGAGTGAGGATCCCTAATCAAATTCTAATCAGTATAAATTTGATGATTTTAAGCTTTGTATTTTAGTTCCAGAGCTTTGAACTGAAGATAGTAAGATAAAATTAGAGAAAGCTAGCTGGAGGTCCTGCATGTTTTGCCTTGTTTTACTGAACAAGTTCCATGTGATAGAAATGGTTCAATTGTCTAGAAAGTCTTGAAGTGGTCATCTTATTATCACATGGTTAGAATGTATAACTTGTGCCATCACTTCCTGCCTAACCTAAGAAATAGCCTATCCAACTTATGGCTGTCATGATCACTTAGTCAAAGGAGATGCCCCAAGTTTCACTCAATCTATGATCCCCCTCCTATTTATGCCACTTTTGGCCCTCAAGAACAAATGTATTTCACTATTCCTCCTTTGTATATATTGGAATCAAATCCTGTAAAAACAAGGTCTCAAATCATGAGAAAGATCTGAGGTCAACTGCTTTAGAGAGGATGAAAGGCTGTTTAAGAATGTTTCACTGTTCAGAACTCTGCTTCAGTCTCTTTTATTACAATTTTATTCCCCATGTAAAGAAGCTGAAACCATGGTTAATGAGAATCTCGGGGTTTTTTTAACCCACAAACCATTCTTGCTTCCATTCAACAGATAAAACATCTATTTTTAAGAATGAGGAGAAATAATAAAAAGGAAGAAATAAGAAAAAATCAAACAGCAAAATTTTAATATGCCTGCCTTGATTCTATATTATTGTCTGGTTTTTATTCCTCTGCATTAAGGACCCCTCTTCCCCACATACACACAATCATCATACATAAGCTGATTAGCAGTCTGAAACTCCATTTGGGTTTAAATAAAGAGGGTTTTTTTTGTCTTTTTGGCAAGAATTAAGCACATTCAATATATGGGCAAATTAGTCCCTTTTCATGCTGTTCAGATAAAACTATTAGAGGCCTCAGTAAGTAGTGAATAGTAGGTTTAGTGGGCAAAGAGATTTCCAGGAATAAAGGACACATGTTGAAATAGCTTCCAATCTCAAAGACCAATTTACATTTGCAACTTTCATTTCTGAGAAAACTAAAGGAAAATTACTTCAATATTTCATGGAACCACAAATCTTTAATTCTTTTAGAAAAACAAAATTTCAAAATGTCATAAAATCCTGACACCTAAATTTTCCTTACAGTTTTTTTCCTGTTTTACTTTTAGTTTTTTTTAATCAAGCTATGTAAAGAAAATCCTAAAGCAGTTTCTTAATGTATTTTAAACAAAATGACTTAAGCATCTTCATAGAATTTTTAATATTCCTGTTTATGGTATGGCTTTTATAATAATCCTTACCCATCGTTTTATTACCTCAAAGTACTCTATGAATGAGTTGTTGATTGCAATTTGGTGAAGAAGTTTTGCTATTAAAGGACATGATTTCACTTTAGGGTGACACAAGAACACTTTTTTTGGAAAAGTTATTTCTGCATCATGCTTCTTGGGATATTCCTCATACTACAATGGGAGCCCAAAGGGGATCAAAGTCCTATTTCTTGTTTTTTGTTTTGTTTTGTTTGGTTTCATTTTTTTTACATCTCTACATTGCAATTTTATTGTAATCACACAAGGGGAAAGTACCATGAAAGAAATTTAAATCACACAGTATAGTAAAAATATCAGAGAACAAACTGAAAAATAAAATCTAAAATGGAGATACTAATAAAACATGAAATTTCAAACACAAATTAGTTCTTTTCATCTTCAGTTTTAATTGACATGATATGGAATTAAGGGAAAAAACTTTAAATAATGATGACTCCTCTGAACATATTTCAGTGCCAGCACTAATATTTGTACATTCAGTTTGTTTGTGATTGACTTGCTAGCCATTTACAGAGTGTACAGGACAGATTTGTCCCAGAGCAGATCACAGTTTTGAAAAAACAGTACCTTCTTGGAATGAGAAAAGATCTTCTAACTTTTCTCTGGCATCCAATTTACAAAAAAAAAAAAAAAATTAATATTCTGTTTTAACAATAAGGAAAATATAGGGCGTCTAGGTGGTGTAGTGGATAAAGCACTGGCCTTGGAGTCAGGAGTACCTGGGTTCAAATACAGTCTCAGAAACTTAATAATTACCTAGCTGTGTGGCCTTGGGCAAGCCACTTAACCCCATTTGCCTTGCAAAAAAACGTAAAAAAAAAAAAAAAAAAAAACAATAAGGAAATAATCAGTTTATATTTCTTCCTTTTCTTTCTGAAAGTTTTTCCAAAGATATAACTATAGTATGATAGTAAAAGTTTACAGTAAACCTTAATTAATTCAAATTTCCTTTAAACAACAAATTCAACAATAATGGGAAAATATAAAATACAGATGAAAAAGTAGAATGGATAAACATTTTTTTCTTTTTTTTTTTCTTTTTTACAGAAATCACTAAATTTTGACCCTGGCACAAAATGTTTAATGCATAAATCAGTTTCTTTCATAATTCAATATTTTAATTTCTTGGACCACTTGTACCTAATATAAATTACAACATGTTCCTGAAATTTTCTGAGAAAATCAAACATAATTCTGACTTGATTTGTGGGGATGTAAACAATTTTAATGATAAAATGTGAGATTCAAGAATTTTTGAGGGCCTTATTAAAGTATGTGGCAAGAGATGTTGAAATATCGGCAGTAGAAAAATCAGAAGCACCATCATGAGAAGTTTGATCATCCTGGTGACCTGACTAGAGCTAGGCTCACAGTCAAATACTCAAAGAAAATAGAAGAAAATAGATATTAAAACTATATTAGTAGGGAACTCAACTTTTCATTTTCAAAGGTAAATAGAACTAAAGATAAAATAAGTAAGAAGTTAAGGATATGAAAAGAACATTCTTCAATAAAGTTAAATTTAATAAATGGTCTTAGAAGAACAGATTAAAAATTAGTTGGAAACTAAATAATCAAATCCTAAAGAATGAATCAGTCAAGACTTAGGGAGTGATGCTAAGATGACAGAGAGAAGTCGGGAAGTTGCCAGATTTCTCAATTTCCCTCAGAAATTAAGTTAAATCAAACCTCAGATAGAATTCTTAAGTGATTAGAATTCACAAGGAAATGGAAGGAAACTGTCACATCCTAGGAATACTTGGAAGGACTTCAAGAAAGGTTTATCTCACTTGGGGAAAAGTTGGCACCTTTTAATGGCCAGGGGGTATATGGGCAAGGCAATGGGAGGCTCTTTTCCACAGTACAGATCAGCAATTGAGAATCTATGATCCTGCAGTTTAACTGTGAAACCTCTAGTCCCTAGTGTAGAAGAAAATTTTCCAATTTCAAAATCAAGGACATAATAAGCCTGCCTTAGGCTAAGCCACCCCAGTACAATGGGCAAGCTGCCAGAAGTTCAATCTCTAGAATAGGAAGACAATGATCAGACCCTATACCTTGGGGGGAAATGCTGGACAGTAATTCCATGTATCCCAAGGAGCAGAGTTCAATTTTTTTTTTAAATGAACAAAAAAGAGAAAAGAAATCTGAACAAAGTAAGCTATAATGGATACAGATAGGATCCAAATGCAAACTCAGAAGATAACAATGTCAAATAGTCTACATGTGATGGCCCAAAGATCCTTCTGGGAAGAACTCAAAAAGGATGTTAAAAATCAAATAAGAAGTAGAAGAAACATTGGTGAAAGAAATGAAAAGAATAGACCCGGGCTATCGCCAGCGGGGAGGTGGTCCGCAGAAGGGAGCGGGTGCTCTGCCTCTTCGACGTGGATGGGACCCTGACCCCCGCCCGCCAGAAAATCGACCCTGAAGTGGCTGCCTTTCTCCAGGAACTTCGGGGACGAGTGAAGATTGGGGTGTTGGGGGTTCAGACTACTCCAAGATCGCAGAAGAGCTAGGCGAAGGGGACGAAGTCATAGAAAAGTTTGACTACGTATTTGCAGAGAATGGCACTGTGCAATACAAAAATGGCCAGCTGCTCCCCAAGCAGACCATCCAGAACCATCTCGGAGAGGAGCTTCTGCAGGACCTCATCAACTTCTGCCTCAACTACATGGCCTTGTTGAAGCTGCCCAGGAAACGTGGGACCTTCATTGAATTCTGAAATGGGATGCTGAACGTGTCCCCCATTGGCCGGAGCTGTACCCTGGAGGAGAGGATTGAATTCTCAGAGCTGGACAAGAAAGAAAAGATCCGGGAGAAATTTGTGGAGGACTTGAAGGCAGAGTTTGCAGGAAAAGGGCTGAGGTTCTCCAGAGGGGGCATGATCAGCTTCGATGTCTTCCCAGAGCGCTGGGACAAGGCTACTACCTGGATCGCCTGGACCAGGAGAGCTTCGACACCATTCACTTCTTTGGGAATGAGACCAGCCCGGGGGGAATGACTATGAGATTTATGATGACCCCTGCACGGTGGGGCACAGCATGGTCTCCCCCCAGGATACAGTGCAGAGATGCCCAGAGCTCTTCTTCCCAGAGAGGGCACATGAAGCATGAGGCTGATGTCCCCTGAGGGCTCAGGGACCAAGATGTCTTCACCTGGGCACTGGTGGAAATATCACCAGGACTACCAGTTGCAGTCCTTTGGGAGGGAGGGTGAGCTTTGACCCTTCCCCTTCCCCTGCTTTTTGTCTTTTTCCCCCTTCCCCCAGAGGAATAATTTCCCTTGTCGGCCTGCTGGGAAGGCAAGGGTCTTGGTTTGGAAGGTCATGGCAATAGTGATAGGGACAGATGAATGGATGAATGAGTGGATGGACAGACAGAAAATGTGCCTGGTGACCCAAGTCATCCCTTAGGGTATCTGTAATCTCCAAGCACTACTCCTGGGTGGTTACAAAGTCACCAGACTGGGTGGGACAACAGGCTTCCACAAAGAGATGATTTGTCTTCCTTTCTTTCCTCTCTCCTTGTCTCTGACTTCTGTTGGAGCCTGGAGATCAGGCTGGTGAGGGGTGGAGTGTGGGGGGGTGTTCATTAGTATTTTTAAGTGTTTGTTCTGGGCCAGGTCCTCCCTGTCTCCCTCCTCCACCTCGAATTGGGGCAAGATAAAACTTCCCAGCTGCATCCTGGAGGGGGGTGGAAGAGTTCCCCTGAAAGTGGGTGCTAGCCTCCTCTTTGCACGTTTAAGAATTTAAATCCCACTTCTAGGAGAGGGATTTGATTCCCTGGTCACCTTCACCTCTCCCAGAGCCAGCATCTGTCCCCCTGGCATGCCATTCAACTACCAGTCTCAGTTAACTACAGAGCTGAGAGACAATGGGCAACTTTATTGCCTCCCTCCACATCCCAGCCTTGTGGTTGCCTGGCAGAAGGTGGGAGGGAGGCCCAGAACTCCCCATCCCATACCTGATTTGCCCCCACCCACATCCATCCGGTAGGATCTGTTCCCTCTGGCTCTTACTCTGGCTGTGGACCCTGAATCAATCAATGTTTTGTTTTGTTTTTTATGTTAGAGAGAATGTATCTATGTTTGTAAGTAAAAAGAAACTCCACTTAGGAGTGAGGGGCCTACCTCTGGACAAGAGAAAGCTTAACTGTGTCACAAATGCTATTAAATAATAGAAATGTAAAAAAAAAATGAGAATACAAGAGAACTTCAACAACTTGTAAAAGGATGGACAAAAAAATGACTGATGAAAAAATGATCCTTAAAATCATATATTTTGGCAACTGGAAAAAATCTACTGAAGAAAACAACTTTTTAGGAAAAGTAGAATTGGTGGCTAAGTGGAAAAGGAGATATAAAAGCTAACTGAAGAAAATAAATCCATAAAAATAAGAATTGGGCAAGTGGAACACAATGATAATGAGATACCAGGAATCATTCAAACAAAATCAAAACAATGAAAAAAAAACAGAAGAAAATGTAAAACATCTAATTTGGGAAATAAATCCAGGAGAGCTGATTTAAGAATCATTTGATGGCCTGAAAGTCATGATAAATTTTTTTTTTAAATCCTAGGTAGCTATTTGTTCAGTCTATTCATAAACAATTTATGTTTTTCCAGTTGTTTGGATCTTATTTTCATTGTAATCCTATTCATATATATTCTGAAATTTTCTTGGCAGATAGACTGCCAAGTATTTTAGTTGTCTACAATTAAATGGAATTTCTCCTTCTATCAATTGCTGCTGGATTTTGTGGTTACAGAGGTTGTCCTTATTTAATCCTTAATTTTATTGGGAATGTTTCTAGCTTAACTATGTTATATATAATGTCTCATAATCATTATGTTCCACTTGCCCAATTCTTATTTTTATGGACTTATTTTCTTCAATTAGCTTTTATATCTCCTTTTCCACTTAGCCAATAGCAAATATATATTACATTTATACGTATATATGATTTGATGATTTTAGATATTACCCATTATTATTTTTATTGATATTTTCTTTTTCCAAATACATGTTATAAAAGCTTGTCAGCATTCGCTCATATACCTATGTAAATTTTAAGTAACAGTATTTCCTTCCACCCTCCCTTTCCCCTCCCCTCAGTGGCAAACACTTAGGTTAACACTATGTATGCAACATGTTTAATTATTAATCATTTTTGGCATGAGGAATTAGGATTATGGGAAAGAAACACATAAAAGTTTTTTTTTTTAAAGATGATGTAGTGTTCTTCAGATTCTGAAGGATTTTTACTTTGTTTTGCTTTTTTTTTTTTCCTCTGGAGGAGGATAGCATTATCCATAGCCTGTCTAATAAGGTTTTCCTAGCTCTCTAACTTCTAAGAGCATCTGCATCCAACAGGGTTGATCATCTCACAATATTGTTGGAAATGTGTAGGATGTTCCCTTGGTTCTGCTCCCTATGCTCAGCATCAGATCCTATAATTCATTCCTTGCTTCTCTAGAGACGAACCATTTTTTTTTATAGAACAATAATGTTCTATAGTATTTATGTACCATTAATTGTTCAGCCATTCTCAAGTTGTTGGTTTCCCCTCAGTTTCCAGTTCTTTGCCACTATAAATATAGTTGTTATGAATATTTTGGACCATGTCAAGCTTTTCCCATTTTTTATGATTCTGGATATAGGCCTAATATTGGAATTACTGGGTCAAAGTGTATGATCAGTTTCATTACTCTTTGGACATAGTTTCATGTTCTTCTTCACAATGGATGGATCAGTTCACAACTCCACAGACAATGCATTAATGCCCCAATCCTCCAATTTTGATCATTTTCATTCTTGACATATTAGTCAATAAGATAGGTGTGAGGTAATACCTCAGAGTTGCTTGAATTTGCATTTCTATAATCAATAATGATTTAGAACATTTTTTTTCATATGATTATTTTTAGCTTTAATTTCTTCTTTTGAAAACTGTCAATTAATAACCTTTGACCATTTATCATATGGAGAATGACTTGCAACCTTAAAAATTTGATGAAATTTATATTTTAGGAGTGAAACCTGTATCAGAACTCCTAGTTCTGAAGGCTGTTTCCCAGCTTTCTGATTTTTCTTCTAATTTTGGAAGTATTGATTTCATTGGTCTATATTAATGCAAAAATTTCTTGAATTAATATAGTCAACATAATTCATTTTGCAGTTTATAATGTGCTCCGTTTCTTATCTGGTCATAAATTTGTCCCCTTTTCATAGCTCTGATAGATAAAATATTTATTGGTCTATTAATTTTTTTATACTGCCACCCTTTATGTCTAAATTCTGTACCCATTTGATCATATTTTGTATGGGTTTAGATGTGTCTATGACTAGTTTGTCATACTATTTTCCAGTTTTCACAACAATTATCATCAAATACTGAGTTCTTATGCCAGAAGCTGATGTCTTTGGGTTTGTCAATTAGTAGATTACTGTAGTCATTTACTCCTATTTCTTTTGAACCTTCCCTTATCCATTAATTCATTACTGTATTTCTTAATCCAATAACAGGTAGCTTTGATGTCTGCTGCTTACAGTATACTTTTAGATCTGGTAGAGCTCAGCTACCTTCCTTTACATTTTTTTCATCAGTTCCCTTGCTATTCTTGACATTTTGTTGCTCCAGATGAATTTTGTTACTATTTTTTCTCGCTCAATAAAATAGTTATTTGATAGTTTGATTGGTTTGACACAGAATAAGCAATTTAATTTGGGTAGACTTGTCATTTTTCTTATAATAGCTCAACCTAACCATGAGTAATTGGCACTTTTCCAATTGTTTAGCTCTAACTTTATTTGTGTGAAAAGTACTTTGTAATTGTGTTCATACTGTTTCTGGGTTTGTCTTTGGAGGTAGATTCTCAAGTACTTAATATTGTCTTCAGTTACTTTAAATGGACTTTCTCTTTCTCTTGCTTTTGGGCTTTATTTTTCATTTATAGAAATGCTGATGATATATGTGGGTTGATTTTGCATCCTGCTACTTTACTGAATTTATTATTTGTATCAAGGAGTTTTTAAATTATTTTCTTGGATTCTCTAAGTAAAGCATCAGATCATCTTCAAAGGTTACCATTTCTAATTCCTTCAATTTCTTTTTCTTCTTTTAATGCTAAAACTTATAACGTTAATTTAAGGAACACTCCATTTATTCCTTTGCTCTCTATTGTTTAAATAGGAATAGGTCCTGCAGTTTTTCAAAAACTTTTTCTGCATCTATTGAGATAATCATATGACTTCTTTTTTTTAACTGATATGGTAAATTTTCCTTGTTTGTTTCCTATTATAGAATCAATCCTGCATTCCTGGTATAAGTCCTATCTAACAGTGTATTATCCAATTCCTTTGCTATACTCTCTTTGATAATATTTTATTCCATTTATTTAAAAATTATTGGTTTTATTTGATTCTAATATTTCATTTGATTTGTTATTTTATGTTATTGAAGGAATTTAGCAGAATCCCTTCACCTGTTTTTTTTTCAAATAGTTTACATAGAATTAGAATTATTTATTCCTTTAATGTTTGATAGAATTCACTTGTAACCCTGGAGAGTTTTTTCTTAGAGAGCTTATAGTGACTTTTTCAATTATTTTTTTTTCTGAAAAAGGGGTCAATCTAGTTTTTTATATTGCTCTTTAAAATAGTATTACATTTGGATCAATGTACAACATGGAAGCAATGAAAAGACTGACAAATTGCTTTCTGTGGGGAGGGTACGACTAGGGGAAAAATATAAAACTCAAAATATATGAAATCTTTAATAAAAATATTCTTGAAAATATTTTGTAAATATTTATCCATTTCACTTGTATTGTCAGATTAATTTGGTGAGTTCACCCCCATCATTTTTGATACAGTAATTTGGTTTTCTTCTGTCTTTTTTTTCAAAATCAAATTAATCAGATTTACCTATACTATTCTGTGCTAACTATCCTAGTTTTATGGGGGGAAAAACTTATTTTATTTACTGTTTCAGAGTTTATTTGCTTTCAATTTTAGAAATCTTTCCTTTGATTTTTGGTAATTTGACAATTAATTGGTCATTTTAATTTGCTATTTTGCTAGCTTGTTTAGTTGCCTGTTCAATTTATTGCTATCCTCTTTCACTATTTTATTGATGTAAGCATTTAAAGATAAATTTTTTCTCCACAAATTGCTTTGGTTGTTTCCCACACGTTTGGCTATATTATGTTATTATTGTTATTGTCTTGGATGAAATTACTGAATATTTCTATGATTTATTCTTTTACACTTTAAAATCAAGTTAATTACTTTCCAATTAATTTTTAGTCTATATTTCCAAAACCTTTGTTACACATAATTTTTAATTATATCATGTTTGGAAAAGTATGCATTTAATATACCTTTCTTCATTAGATTGCTATGAGAAGTTTTGTCTAGTTGTCAATGTAAGAAAAAGACATATTCCTTTATATCCCTTATCAGTTTTCTCCAGAGGTCTATCATGTCTAACTTTCCTAAAATTCCATTCAGTTCCTTAGCTTTCTTGTTCATTTTTTTGTCTATATTTATTTAATTCTGCAAGACAAGGCTTAGGTTTCCCTCTACTATTGTTTTTCTGTCTGTATCTTCCGGTATTTCATTTAACTTCTCCATTAATAATTTGTGGCATAAATTATTATTGGAGTCAAATCATTATCTATGATATCTTTTAGGAAGATGTAGCTTACTTCCTTTACTCTTTTATTTATATCTACTTTTGCCTTTTCTTTGTGATCAGAAATGCTTTCCCTGCTTTGTTTTACTTCATCTAAAATCTGATTTATTCTGCTCCAGTCTTTTATATTTAATCTTGTATATTTCTCTTCTGCTTTGGATGTGTTTCTTGTAAGAAACATATTGTAGGGTTCTGGTTTTTCCTCCACCCTTTTATCCATTTCCTTTTTTGTGAGAGAATTCATCCAATTTGAATTCACAGTTATGATTACTGACTCTGTATTATCTTATATCCTATTTACCCCTATTTGTACTTTTCTTTCTCCCTTCAATCTATTGATCCTCACCACCACCTCCCTCAAACTTCCCTCCATTCTACCGGTCCCTCCTTCCCTTTTCTTTTTCCTTTTCCCTCCTAAGTTAGGGTAAAATAAATTTCTAAACCCTCTAGAGTATATATGTTCTTCCCTCTTTGAATTCTATTCATTCATTGTAATATGTCCTTTGAACTTTTTCATGTGATGTAATTTAGCCTACTCTTTCTCCTCCCCCTTTTTTAAAATCAGCACATCAAAATCAATTTATGCCCACACTTTTTTTTTGTCTGATAATAATCCTTCTAAGAGGGATGCAGTTCTTAAGTGTCATCTTCCTACGAAGGTATGTAAACAGTTTAATCATATTGTATCACATCTTGTTCTTTCTTGTTTACTTTTTGATTCATTTCTTGAATCTTGTGTTTGAAGATCAAATACTCTATTCAGTCCTAGGCTTTTTTCAGGAAAATGTGAAAGTTCCCTGTTTTCTTAAATGTCTGTCTTTATCTCTGAAAGTGTACACTCAATTTTACTTGATAGTTGATTCCTCATTGCAATCCAAGTTCCTTTGTCCACTGGATTATAATTTTGAAGAACTTCAGATCCTTTAATGTTGAAGCTGGCAAATCCTATGTAAATCCAACTGTGCCTTATTGGTATTTTCATAACTTTCTTTCCTGGTTGACATGATGTGATTATTCTGGAATTGGACTATAATATTAATCAGTGTTTTATTTGAAGATCCCCAGGAAGTAATCATTGAATTTTTTACCTTCTTGTTCAAGAATATCAAGACAATTTTTCCCATATAAATTTTGAAATATATTGTCCAGGCTCTTTTTTATTATGTCCTTTAGGTAGTCCAATAATTTTTAAATTACCTATTCTGTATGTATTTTCCAAATAAGATGTTTTCCCAATGAACTTATACATTTTCTTTTAATTTTTAAATTATTTTTATTTTGGTTGATTTGATACCTCATAAAATCATTAGCTCCAACTTGTTCAATATTTCTAATTTTCAATTTTAATTTCTTAATTTTTAAGGAATTATTTTCTTCTTGCATCTCCTTTTGATTTTGATTAAACGTGTTTTTAAAGAAATTGTTTCCTTTTGCTATTTGGTCAATTGTGTTTTTGAAGGAGTTGATTTCTTTCATAAATGTTTGTGCTCCTTTCCAAACTATTGACCCTCCCTTGCATATATCTCATTTCTTTTGCCAATTTTTCTCTTTGATTTTTAACATTTTTTTGAATTCTTTCAAGAAGATTTTTTGCATTTGACTAATTCACATTCATTTCTATGGCTTCATATGTAGGAATTTTTCTGCTGTGCTCTTCTAAGATGGTGTTGTGATTTTCCTTATAGTTTCCAAAGTAGTTTTCTATAGTCAGGACTTTTTTTTTGTTTTATGTTAGTTAGTTAGTTAGTTTGTTTGTTTTCCCTGAGGATTACTTATTTTTTATCCTTTTTCAAGCTTTATAAAAATCACACTCTACGTTTGGGCCACAGGGGATACTGTCCCAAGTTTCTTCTGCTGGGAGTAAAAAGTCTTCTCCCAGACTTTTCACACTTGGACCCTGGGTGTCAGGAACTTCTCCTCTGCATTGGTGTTGTCCATCCCAGTCATGCTGGTTGTGTGGGGGTGCAGGGGCTCAAAATTTTCCTTATGATCTGGGCCTCAGGGTTTGGAACTAGTGTCTTCAATTGGTCTTCTGAACCATGGCTGTGAGCCTTCCACTACCTTTCTGACTTCCCTGTTCTGTGTCATGTTCTCCCTACAGTGAAGTGAGACAGACCTTTCTTGAAGTTCTTCCAAGATAATCTTAAACTGGAAAATTTGCCCACTCTATACTTTTGTTAGATCTGTTGCTCCAGATTCCACTTTGAATATTGAATAATGATGTTTCTCAGGAAAATTCTTGATTTTTCTGTCATCTTGGTTTTGCTCCCCACTTATAAATCTTGAGAACCTATTTAGGATAGTTATCAGGAGTATATATGGTTAGTGGGTGTGGGTATAATTTGGCTTTATCCACACCCACTGATTATATATACTCCTGATGATTTTGAAGCAATGATACAAAAAATAAGTGTCTAAAAAATATTGAATAGGGAGAAAAGGAAAGGGAAAATGAGAATGGCATAAACTGTGTCATATGAAAGGAGGAAAAAAGACCTGCTAGAGAGAAAGAAAGTCAGGGAATGAGAATTGTTTGAATTATATTGTCATCCGATTTGGCTCAAAAAGGGAACAGCAGAAACAGAAATTTTCTTTTTTACTCTATAAGGAAAGTGGTAAAAGGAAAGAAAAGAGAAAGAGGGAAATGATGGAAGAGCAGAAGTCAAGGCAGAGAAAGGAAAGAAATTGTGAAATCTGACAGAAGGAAGAGTAGATTGAGGCAGGTAGGGGTCCGAAGTAAGTCAGTGGTGAGGAATAATAGATTTGAAAGGAGAAAGAAAAGTTTAAATGGGGGGGGGGAATACAGATTAGAAGATAACATGAAGTTTGTAATAATACTGGGAATGGGAATGGGATGAACTCTTATAAATTGGAAGTGGATAGAAGAGTGGATAAAAAATAGGAATATTGTAATATGCTTACAAAAAAACAAATCTGAAACAGAGAAATATGCACAGAGTAAAAGGTAAAAGTTTGGATTAGAATATATTATGCTTCAGATATAGATACAAAAAGCAAGGGTAGTGCTCTCTTTGGAAGCACATATAATAAAATTAGAACAATACAGAGAAGATTAGCATGGCCCCTGCGCAAGGATGATACACAAATTCATGAAGCATTCCACAAAAAACAAGGGTAACAGTTCTGTTCTCAGACAAAACAAAAGCTATATATATATTATATCTATCTATCTTTCTATCTATCTATCTATCTATCTATCTATCTATCTATCTATGTAGATAGATATAGATATACATATATATCTGTATATAATGCATATAGATATAAATGTATATATACATATAGATATAGATAGATAGATATCTGTATATAATACATATAGATATATAGATATAGATATAAATAAATGTATATACATAAATGAAAACAGCGAATTACAAAATGTTACCAGAGAAAATGTAGAAATATTAATACTAAACAGATATGCATCATGTCATATAACATCTAAATTCTCAGAAAAGAAGTGAAGTGAGTTACAAGAAGAAATAGACAACAATGCTATAGTAGTGGGTGGATTTCAACTTCCCACTCTCAAAACTAGAAAAATCTAATTACAAAATAAAGTAAAAAAGAAATTAAGGTGGTGAATAGAATTTTTAAATAGTTGAATATGATTGAAATTTTGAGAAAATTCAATGAGGATAGAATGGACTAAATTTTTTTTGAACAATAAATGGCACCTATACAAAATTTACCATAAATTATGGCATAGAATTTTTTACAATCAAATGGAGAAAGGCATAAATTGTATTCAACCCAATAATTAAAGAACAATTAATTCCAATATTATACAAAATATTGGGGAAAATAGGTAAAGAAAGAATTTTACCAAATTTCTTCTATGACACAAATATGGTGCTGATATCTAAACCAGGAAGAGTCAAAATAGAGAAAGAAAAAATTTAACCAATTTCTATAATGAATATTGATGTTCTGTTTATATTAGATATAAAGATATATACATATATAATTTTTGCTAATATAGATAAATCCAATTAGCAAAGAGATTATAGGATATTTTCATGCAGATCTTATAATATGAATAAGTGGGTTTCATACCAGTAATACAATACTTGTTCAATATTAGGAAAACTCTCAGTATAATAAACTATATTAATAACAAAGCTAGTAGAAATCACATAATTATTTCAATAGATGCAGAAAAAACTTTAGTTAAAACAAGATTCATTACTATGAAAAGCACTAGAGACTACAGGATAAAATGAAACTTTTCCTTGAAGTAAGAAGCAGTATCTAAGACCGTCAGTAAGTATTATATATAATGGGAATAACCTAGAAAATTTTCCAATATTATGAAACAAGAATGCCCCCTAATTATTATGCAATATTGTATTAAATTGTTAATTTTAATAATAGAAGAAAATGAAATTAAAGGCAATAAAGAAAGAAAATTATTATTCTTTGAAGATGAAAATATCAAAGAATCAACTAAAAACTACTTGAAACAGTTCACAATTGTAAAAAAGTTGCAGAATTTAAATAAACTCACATAACTTATCCACATTTCTATATATTATGAACAAAGCCCAATACCAAAGGATAGGAAAAAGAAATTCTATATAAAATAATTGAAGATTATAAAATATTTGAAGTCTACATGCCAAGGAAAAAACTTAAACACTATGTACACAATTGCAAAATATATTCACACAAATAAATATCTAATATTTAATTAACATCTTTATAATTGGAAAAATAATAGTTCATTGATAATCAAATAAAAATGACAATTATATTTAAATTAATTTACTTGTTCAGTGTCACACTGAACTGCCAAAACTGTATTTTATAGAATCAGAGAAAAATAATAAAATTCATCTGGTAGAACAAAATCTCAAGAATATGAATGGAAGTCATCCTCCAATTGAAAAATTGTCAAAGGTTATAAATAGACAGTTTTCAAATGAAGCTATATATAATCATATGAAAAAAAATGCTCCAAATTATTTTTTAGAGAAAGGCAAATTAAAACAACAATGAGGTATCACCTCGCGTCTATCAGATTGGCAAAGATGAAAAAAAGGGAAAATGATCAATGTTGGAGAGGTTGTGGGAAGATTGGGACATTGATGCATTGCTGGTGGAGTTGTGATTAGATTCAATCATTCTGGAGAATAATATGGAACTATGCCTAAAGAGCAATGAATCTGTTCATACCCTTTGACTCAGCAATTCCAATTTCAGGTCTATATTCAGAAGAAATTATAAAAAATGGGTAAGGTTCTACATGTTCCAAAATATTCATAGCTGCTCTTTTTATGGTGGCAAAGAATTGGAAATTGAGGGCATGCCCATTAATTGGAGGATGACTAAACATTCTTTGGAATATTATTGTTCTATAAGAAACCATAAATGGTCTGACTCTAGAGAGGCATGGAATGAATTATAGGTCTGATGCTGAGCATAAGGATTCAAACCAAGAGAACATCTTCAACATGAGCAACAACATTGTGAGATGATCAACCTTGAAGGAAGCAGCTCCTCTTAGGTCAGAGAGCTAGGACAACTGTATTAAACTGGCTAACCACAATGTTATTCCCATCCAGAGGAAGAAAAACAAAACACATACACACACACACACACACACACACACACACACACACACACACACACACACACAAACAAAATCAACCCTTCATATCCTGATGGACTCCTTATAAAAATTTTCTCTTACATATCTCTTTCTCTTAATTCTTATTCCTCATACTGAAAACGACTAATATGTAAACATATTCATCAAAAATATGTATGTACAATGCCAGCCTGACTTTTTGCTGCTTGGGGAAGGGAGGGAGGAAAGAAATTTTGAAAAATTAAAAATGTATTTATACATATGGATGAAAAATATATAAATTTTTAACAATGATATGAAGTGAATTAATGAAAAATAAAGGTAATAGAAGTTGGTCTATGTATACCACATCTAAAATTATATTATTAAAAATAAATCTCAATAGTATTTGGTATGGGTTAAGAAATAAAATGGTGAATCAGTATAATAGAATTGGCACGCAAAAAAAAACGAAGTAAAAAATATAATAAACTACACTTTGGTAAACACAGGAAAACTATAACTGGAATAAAAACTCACTATTTGATGAAAAGTACTGGGTAATAATATGACAGAACATGTCCCATCCTATATCAAAATAAGATGGAAATAGATTCATGTTTTAGACATTAAAGGGTGATGCCTCAAGTAAATTAGGAGATCAAAGAATTGTTTACTTCTCAAATCTTTGAAGAAGGGTAGAATTTGTAACCAAACATGGGATATAGAAAATTTTGAAATACAAAATGGATACTTTTGATTACATTAAATTTAAAAAAATTTGCACATAATATTGTCAATACATCCAAGATTAGAAGAAAAACAGAAAGTTCTTGATTTTGACAGCCAGTGTTTCTGATAAAGGCCTCAATTTTCAAATATATATAGAAAGCTGAGTCAAATTCATTTGACTCAAATAAGTCATTCCCTAATTGTTAATTACCAAAGGACATGAACATTCAATTTTGAAAGGAAGAAATAAAAGTATCCATGT